>NC_056726.1:1466937014-1467092014 GCF_019279795.1 Protopterus annectens
AAGTAAATTGCTGCCTATGTGGTAGTTCATGGGTACAGAGTTTTTACCAAAGGGGATGACACTGCACTTTTTGGCATTGAGCTTGAGGCCATGGCTCTGACACCAGGCATCTGTCTGAGAGGCCCTTCTGTAGGATGTTCATATCATTTGGGGACTTGACTATGGCTCCTAGTTTGCAGTCATCTGTGAACTTCATTAGCCAGAGGCCTTCTGTGTTAGCCTGTACTTCAGAGAAGTAGATACCAAACAGGAGCGGTCCCAGGATGGAACCCTGTGGTACTCCACTTGTCACTGGTTTGAGGTCAGATTTGGAGTCTGCAACTTTTACAGTGTGGGTTCTGTCAGTGAGCCAGTTGGCAACCCATCTTGTGACATAGGGATTTATGCCTAGTTTATTGAGTTTAGCTATAATTCCAGAATGGGGGATGGTGTTGAAAGCCTTGGCGAGGTCAAGATAGGCTGTGTGAACCACTTTACCCTCATCTACGGCTTTGGTGACTGCCTCAAAGAAGTCGATCAGGTTCAGGAGGCATGATCTGCCCTTCACAAACCCGAACTGGGTGGGATCCAGAGTTTGGAGATTACCAATGTCTTTGTTTATGAGTTCCATGGCTTTGCAGACCAGGCTCGTCAGGCTAATAGGTCTATAGTTCCCGGGATCAGTGGTGGCTCCCCCTTTGTGGAGTGGGATAACTGTTGCTGTGCGCCATTCAGTGGGCACAAAGCCTGATGCGAGACTATTGTTGAACATGGTGCTTAAGTGGGGAGCCAGTTCATTCTGAAGTTTGTGTAAAACGCAGCCTGGGATGTTGTACGGTCCCATGGATGCTGTGTTTTTGACTTTAGAGAGTGCAGCTTTCACCTGCGTAGTTGTGATTACAGGGACTCTGCATTCTTCCTGTATAGATATGGGCCCTTTAGGGGTTGAGGGGGGGTAAAGTTAGCACTGAACCTATCTGCTAGGATGTTGGCAATATCAGTTGGTTCTGTAATTTTCATGCCTTTGTGCTGTAACTTAGAGCAGATCTGGGTGTTGCCATTGAAATTCTTGACATAGTTATAGAATGCTTTGTGGTTGTCCTTGGAATTAGTAGCAATTTTATTTTCGTAGCTAGCTTTGGAGGATCTTATAAGGGATCTCAGCTTCTTACTGAGGCTGACCAGGGAGCTCCTCCACTCATGGGATTTTACTCTCTTTTGCAACAATTTCTTCCTTCTGTTGTACAGTTTGTTTATGGCAGGGGACCACCAGATTGGCTTCCTTTTTTTGGAGGATAGCGTCTAGGTTCTGTTTGGGATAGCACGATCCATGCACTCATGTAAGTGGTTATAGAGTGCATTTGTGTAGGATTCAGCAGTTGTAACTGTATTGTCCATCTGCATGGGTGTCATGAAGTTCACTACTTCTGTCTTAAGAAGCATGAAGTTGGCTTTGGAGAAATTTCTTACTGTGGTTTCCTTAAAGGGGGGTGGGGTGGGATGTGGATATCAAGGGTGATTAGCTTATGGTCGGATCGGTCACTCATGTTGGTAATGACTAGGTCTAGGATATTGTTGCCCCTGGTGGGGGTGTGGATAAGTTGATCTAGGGCATTGGAGTTTATGAATTCCAGAAAGCGTTGCGCTAAGGAGTTAGTACATGAGTAGTTTTCCCAGTTAGTCAGTGGGGTAGTTGAAGTCGCCCATTATTAGGGTGTTTGGTTGAACCCTAATATTTTCCAGTACATCAAGAAAAGAGGAGTGGGAATCCTGGGGCATGGTGGGGGATCTGTAGCAAGCTACAATTTGGATTGCAGTTTTGCCAAGAGTTAGTTGCACTTGGATAACCTGGGATGCATTATGCTGAGCAACTAGTCTGGAGGTGTGGATATCCTTAATGAATATGGACACCCCCCCACCTTTGGTGTTTTGGTCCAGGTTAGATGGCCGAAAAGTGTGATATGAGTTAAAGCCTGGTAGTGCAGGGGTGCTCTCTGGAACCTTGAACCAGGTCTCAGTCACTGCACAGATATCAATGTTCTCCATTTTAAGGAGTGCCTCGAGTGAGTGCATTTTGAGATTTAGACTTTTAGCATTGAGTAGCATTACCCTCAGTTTTTGCTTACCTGTTCCTATTATGGGGGTGAATTTGTCATTTGAACCTTGCCTAAAAAAGGCACTATAGGGGCAGCAAGAGCCTTAGCCAGTATCTGGATTCCTAGGGGCGACAGGTGCAGGCCATCTGTGGCAAAGCATCATGGTCTGTCGACCATGTCATCCCATGCAATGTCCAGTGCACTCATCACCATTTGTGTACCCTCTGTTTGTCTCTTGTCTTCTTCCTGATATGACCACATCCACCTTTATTTCTCTGTACTGTTTTGAGTATATTTCTTTGCCCGTGCTCAATATTGTTCCCACAACCTTTTCACATATTCTTCCCATCATCAGCTTCTCTATATCTCTGCCTATATCTATATCTTTATATCTATCTATATCCAGATACCTATATCCAGATATCTGGTTATAGATAGAGAGAGATAAATAAATACATATAGATATAAAGAGCTTGAGCAAAATTTTTCCTGCCACTTTGAACAGCCTCACTTAGGAAACTAAACAATTTACAGATTATAAATCATTTTGTACAAAACTTTATGAATACATAAAGAACTCGTGAAAATGCTATAATTTCTTAAACAAGACCATCTACTCACCCAACACAAAATCCAGAAAATTCTAACTAGCAATTTTGCCTAACTAACCTGAAACCAAACACGAACACCTGCACTTGCAGGCTTTTCTATTCCTCCACTTCCACCCTCTCCTTCTCTCTCTGCTACGAATCATACTCTCTTATTCCCTGTAATACTTTAATCTTAGTTCTAATCTAATCTTATCTAATCTAATTTTACCTTGAATGATGTAGTACTAACATATAAGACAAAGCAGCACCGTACAGGCCAAACATTGTATTCAGACAAGCATAACATGATGTTATGTAATCTATAGAACTGTAATGTGCAACACGATCATTTGTAATGTTGAAAACTGTTACTACCAGTGTAAGTATTGTGTTTTGTCTGTGTTGCACATCACATTAACTCTGTGTTTCTGTACCCAAGTCATGACTGAAAAAGGTCCTTGGGCCAGTCCACCTACCCCCCCATCAAGAAACAGACTATATAAATAAGGTTGAGTTTATTCTTAACATAGTTTGGCAGATTCTTCCAGCTAGGTAGTGATACATTTCTAAAACCTTTTCTCAGGATGTCTGTCATGTCAGGGGATGTTGTAAGTAACACACAGAGATACTACATGTGGTACAAACACTACGAGCCCTATATACTGTCCACAGAATCCTCTGGAACATCTGTGTACCACATGATGTGTTAATCATTGTGGGTATATCACTAGCATTTTACAGTACATACCCCATAATACACAGTGTCGCTGCAAAGTAGATATCGCTTGGGTAATACTGAGCGACAATCTGCATTTTTACTGGTAAGGGAGGTGGGTTATTATAAGTTCATTAGTTTCATTTTAAATGTATTCAGCTGTTATTTAGCATCACGCAGTCTTCAGCAGAGAGACAGAGGCCGCAATGTTAGCTACTGCCCAAGAGTGAAACATGATGGCAAGTTTGTTTGAGTGGTTTGCAATAACACAGTATTTGAGAGGAATTTAATGTCACTATTTGATGGGCATATACCAGGAAAAATGTAGGAAGTTGGAAGAGACTTTCAAACAATGGGACTTAAGTGAGAGAAAGCTCTTAGTACAGCCAAGAAAGAAAACTGCGGTATTAAGAGTGACAGCAGTAGAAGTTGAGGATATAAGAGATTTGAATTATTGTTCAGCATTAAGATGTCAATGATGGGTGCTACAGTGGTTCACAAAGAGGAATGTGTATAAAATGGTCAGTCTAAAGTGAAGTTGTAGCTAAACGGCTTGTTTAATAACAGTGATGAAGCTTCCTGCAGGCTCCAGATGTTAATCAACAAGTGTGTATTTGAAGTGTTTGGAGCTGGTGCAGGTTTCTGAAGAGGGTGAGCCAGTGATCGGTAGTACTTACTCTGGGTTGTTGTGCACAGTACAGTAGTGTCAGTTGTCATCTTGTCCTGCTCAGTTAAGAGGCTGCTATTACATGCATACAGCATAAATGCAACTTTATTTCCAACATTGTGGATGTGAATCAACCGAGTAAGAGCTGGATCAAGCCGGACTTCGGGATATTATATGGATTACACCCATTTCATGAGGGCCAATGAGGTTCCCATTCCCAATGTAGATGCTTAGATGGTTATGAGTTCCCTTTTTTCAGGTTTCTGAGATTAATACCGAGTCCTTTGAACTTACAATCATTAGATAAATGGGCAGGCGTAAAACTGAGAAAGCTGTGGATGGTGTCCGGAAGCTACAGAATGTGCAAATAATGTCATCTGCATAAAGGAGGATACGCCTAGTTTTTTGGGGACATTAAAAGGGAATTGATAAAGAAGATAAAAAGTAATGGTCCATGGACAGAGCCTTGAAGAACACCTGACTGAGCAAGGTAAAGGCGGGTAACAGAGGGTGTATTAGAACCACTTTGCGTGAGAAAAAGATATGTATGTACTAAGATACTGTTCACAGCAAGCAAGTCCAGCAGCGATCTAAGACAATTAGTTAAGTATACATTGTCCCAGTAGTTGAAAACAAAATTAAATGCCTAATTCTGCTATCTTGAATTTAGTTCTGTCACAGTATTTGGTATTCTATTTTCAAGTTCTGACATTCCAGAAACAGATGTTAATGATAGAATGCCAGCATAAGCATACATGATTAGAAGATGAGACAAGTGACAGATGAATAGATTTTCCTTGCTTTACTGACAAATGCTAAGACCCTCCCAATCCCATGACTCATATATCCAAATTACTTCTTAAGAGTATACTGCACTTCTGAAAAGGTGTAAGGAAGCTGGTCGTTGGATGGCCGGAACCAGTAGCTTGCTAAACCAGTGAGCTAGGTTATCTCCTCTTCTTTTTAATCCAAATATTTTATTGAATTTTTCATAAACAAAACAGCACATTCACAATGTTTTCTCACTGTAGAATAAAATATTAGCTTAAGAAAGAGTTCTTTCTTTTTTTTTTTACATGTGTGCGTTTCTGTTGCTGTGGCAAATAAAAAGCAATAACCTTTAAAAAATGTCTTTGTACTCTGAAGCTAAAGCTAACATGACTAGAGGTGAGCATATATAGCACGAATGCAGAGCAAATAATTAAACAGAATTGTGCAAAGAATCTTGTGTGGGTTGGCAATTTAGCACAGAAGGTTAGGACTGTAAGTTACCAATAAATGAAAACAAAATTAGCTATCAAGCAGACAAATCTTAGAGACAGCCAAGAAGATAGCATTACCCTCATTAGACAGTTGTTTTAAAATCTCCACAGACGAATGAACTTTCCCGTAGGCTTGGCCCAGGTGTTTGGAATCGGCTACCTGCCGAAGTGAGATACTTCAGTTATTTAGAAACAGATTAAAAGAGCTGGTGTCTAAAGGCATCGACTGCTCTTGCTTATGTGACAGTGGCTAGTTCTTGCAGCTCACACAGCTGCATCTTTCTTGCAAACACATATTTTTAACAAATGACCACTGGGTGAATCCCTGTCTTAGTTATACATTGTAAATAACATACAAATGCATTGCCTCTGCTTTGTTATTGTACTATGTATAACTCCATGTTGTCTGTATTCTATGTATCATTTTCTGTTTTCTGTTTGTGTCTTGCATCACATTGCCTGGATCGTGGCTGAAAAGGGTCTGTTGTTCAGTCCCCTTTCCCAGTTTTCAGACATACGTACATGCATACTTACATAAGTACACAAATAATTACAATTTTTCCTGTTGAACTTTGTCTGATCCATAGAGTCTCATATTTATACTGTAGAACTAAATAAGTCATTTAACTTGGGAGCATTCCCCAATCATTCCCATGAAACAGATATGTAGATGGTGGATTTACACAGTTAACAAGTGAATAAAATACAAATCAAATATCAGCATCTGAGGAAAAGGAATATGCATAAAGTTGTGCAAGGTTCATCACAAAATAAATCATGACAAATACTAAATTATTTCATGTGGACTATGAGATAAGCACAGTTAATATTAATTAAACCATGTCCATTACACTACTTGTTAGAGCAGCATTAAAAGATTTAAAAAGTTATTTGGTCATCTCTTGTTTTTGGCCAGTTCCTTTATTTAGTGTCATCGTAACAAATGGCATCCATCTGATTTGAGAAGAGACTAAAATAAAAAGTCTCTCTGGGGGTCAGACAAGGGGTGGAGCTGGGTAGAGCGTAAATTGTAGAGGCCAAGTGTGACACTAATCCTTCACATGCAAGATTACTAGTTCATTTACATCTTAATTAAGATGTCACTTAACTTTCTAGCTGCGCACACTTATAACCATGTGGCTGTGGGGGAGGTGGGTGTCAGCCAAGAAGTATTCAAGTTAAGCTTGTGTTCCATATGTTTAGCAATGACTGCTGATAGTAACTCTGCAAACACATTGCAGCTTTAACTGTTCTTCTTTATTCTCCATTTGACATCTGGTGATGCAGGGGGCAGATGGAGCCAAGCAGGCTTTCCAGCTGCAGGCTAGGGGTGGGGAGGGGCAGAGGCGGGGGAGGGGAAGCTTCAGTCAGGGGCAGCAGTAGCAAGTTGAAGAGAACTACCACTTTCTTTTCCTGCACTGGTGCTCCTCGGCTGTGTTTTACCAGTCATTTTATCCTGATCAGATGCTGTAACAGCCAGAAGTGGTGCCAGATGGCTTTTTCATGGTGTGTACGTATGTGTTTGTGTGTGCGCGTGTATGTGTGTGTGCGTAGTTATATAGCTGGGCAGTTGTGTCAATAATAACTCAAAATCAAAGTCAGAATGCAATTCACAGAACATTTCATTCAGAAGGAAACTCATAAAGCACTTTTTCATCCAAGCCAAATGCTTTTGCTTCGACACAAGACATATAAGCTATCCTATCTTATAGTGCATTACACTCTGCTTGAATGTACATTGCTCTCTGACACTCATACCTCTCAACCTCTTAGAACAAGAAATCTGGACAAAGCCATAGATAAAAGTAGGACAAAAGCCCAAAAATCGAGACAATTTTTAAATATTGCTCTTACAAACAGAGAAAGTTGATAAAATAACAGATTTTGCATTAGCATGAATTTTTTGAAGGGTATGAAGTGAAACTCTGTCTGTCATTATTTTCTAACTTCGAACTTTAATAATTTGCCACTAATTTGCCAGAAAACCACAATTTTATGAATAACTGACCAAAAATATGAGGCAGAAATCTGGACATTCTGTGAAAATCTGTACAGTTAAGAGAGATGACTGTGTTTGTTCACTGCACTGTATATACACAGTTTTTTTTCTATGCAATTATTCTGAACTACTCTGTTATTGCTTACATTTCTGCATTTTTTCTTTGTGAAATGTTTTTATTTTTATTATTTTATTTATTTTACATTTGTTAACCGGGGGTGTCTGACTGAGCCAAAAAGGCCCTTTTTCAGCAGAGGCCCGGGGAGAAAAGCTCCACAAAGAAAAATTACAGACACATTTAGTTATTTAGATATGATCAGTATACACACAAATTACAAGAGACATGTTTTTACGGTGGTATGCGGCACATAAACAGTTACAGTGGAGAGAACAAACAAAAAAATATTAATTTTAAAAATAAAGGTAATTAATAGATTTGTGGTGTACAGCTGAAATTTGGAACATAGGTAGAATACATACATAGTACACAGGTACAGTACATACATTGTAGATTAGCCAGTTTGTGAGTAAGATTGAAAACTATTATCAAGTGCTCTAGATTTAGTATGTATATGTTATCTGCTTTCAGTAGCCTGGGGAGCAATCATGGCACTGCCAACTTTGCTTGAGATGTTGTCTGATGAGGTCTTTAAAGGAGGTTTTGGATGATGTGTTTTGAATGCTAGTAGGGACAGAGTTCCATTTTTTAGCCACTGAACTACTATGTGGTGCATCTCCAAAGCTATTGTAGCTGTTGGTGACTTCTAGCAGTAGTTTGTTTGATGATCTAAGAGGCCTTTTGGCTGAGTGATGTTGTACTATGTTTTTGAGGGCAGGACACTTATTGGGGAGGTAATAGATCGAATGACAGAGGCAGAGCTGATTGTAGGTTAGGAGGTTGGGCAGTTCAAGCCCAGTGGAGCTGTCTCAAAGCAGTACAGAGTTCTATATGAGCAATTTGCAGCTAAGCAGGCAATTCTGTTATAGCAGGCCTCCATTTTGCTTAGTTCAGTTTTGTTGAGATTAGTCAGAATGGGAGATGCATAGAGTAGGGTGGATAGAAGCTGGGAGCGAGCAATGGCTGATCTTGTGTTGTTGTTAAGAAATGGTTTGATACGGTAGAGTGATCCCAGTTTGGCATGTACTTTTTTAATAGTTAAGTTAAGATGACTATCAAATTTTAGGTGGGAGTCTATGGTTATTTCCAATAGCTTAGCCTGTGTCACTGGAGTGATTGGAGTAGCATTTGTGGAGTAGATAGTGAATTGACTGTTATCAGTGTTTTTGTTAGAACTGGTTATAATCATAAGCTGAGTTTTCTTTGGATTGAGGATAAGTTGGGCTTTGGTAAGGTAGTTTTCAATGTCAGAGAATGCTAGTTGAGTTGTTTGCAGGAGGGTGGGAATATTTTGTGCAGCACAGATTAAGGTAGTGTCATCTGCATACTGAATGATAGATGCATGCTGTGTGGAGGTATGGAGGTCATTTGTGAAGACTGTGAATAGTAATGGTCCTAAGATAGAACCCTGTGGGACTCCTATAGTTATGAGCAGCTGAGGAGAGAGAGAATTTTCCCATTTCACAGCTTGGTACCTGTTAGTTAAGTAGCTTTGGAACCAGGTAAGACTGGAATTTGATAGGTGATATTGGTTTAGTTTGTTTAGCAGGATTTGGTGTGAGACTGTGTCAAATGCTTTGGACATATCCAAAAAAAGAGTTGACACTTGTAGGCCTTCATTTTTGAGATGGTTTACTGTGTCTGTGAAGCAGAGGAGGGCTGTAGTGGTACTATGGGCAGGTCTGAAACCATGCTGAGTAGGTGACAGGACGTTGCTGTCTAGGAGATAGTTTAGCATCTGGGTATGGATGCATTTTTCTATGATTTTGGCCTAGATTTTGTATTTCAGCTGGGATGAGCCTGAAATTGGTCAATGCTGATCTGTACACCATCCTGGTAAACAAATATAAATAAACATGTTTACATGTTTTTTTTATATTTGACTGGCACTTTAGTGCAGAAGATAAAGCTATGAAGTATTAACACACATCAAGCTTTATTCTATAGTCCAGAGTTTGACTTCATAGGTAACTACTAAACTAACTGTCCTTCTGGGCCTTTTTAAGCCTAGCCAATTTCCATTAGTGAGAATCAAATTCTCTACTTCTTGTCTGTGAGGTAACCATCTAAACCTCTATGCTAACCCCCAACTATCTATCCTTACTGTAAAAACTATGTGATTTTAAACTGTTGTAAACCTAGTGCACTCAAAAACAGAGGCCTAGGCAGAAGTATACATAAATGCCCTGTACAACCATGTGAACAACTGCATAGAAACGGCAGTACCTGACCAACCTAAACCCAGGTCTAGCTGGAAAAACAAGCCACCCTGGTGGACCCCTGGCATAACAGACTATACAATAGAAGGAAGAAATTCCTGTTTAGACATAAGTGGGAGGATGCACAAAAAAACAAAACAAAAAACTCTCAGTCTCAACAGGCAAAGTCTTCAAAAGCTACATATGAAACTAAAATCACCTCCAAAGCAAAGGATAAGCACAAAGTTATCATATATTGGTGCCACTGGTGCATCTTATCAGAGCCACCACTGTATCTCACTTATAGAACTTGACTGCCTTAAACTCCCTCAACTTCTTCACTTGAATCAAGTCTCCTTTGCCAACAAGTTAGTAAACCATCCTCTTAAAGTTCCATCCCTTCAAAACCTTCTCCAGCCCTACTGCTCCACTAGACCTCTACACTCCAGCAGCAAAAATCAAGTGACCAAACCCAAGAACTCAGTGGGAGAAGTACTATTTTACTGCATCATATCCAGATTATGGAACAACCCCCCCCCCCAAAACCACAATACCTTCTTGCAATCACTTCAAGACTGCACTGAAAACTCACTTAAAAAATCTCTGGTTATGTCCATGTACCAATCCCGACTAGTAACCCTACTTTTACCTTCCCTTCCTCTCCCCTCCCCTAGCCACCCTGTCTCACACCATGTGATCATTGCATTCCTTTCTCTTCAGGCTCTGGCTCACCCTTTACCCTCTCCTTCCCTCCTCACTCAATCTGTCAGACCTGTTATAACATGCTTAACTACCTCACTTCATCTCAACTCCAAATGCATACCCATCTGACGTACACCTAGCTTCCTCTTACTACCACATATACGACTCACTCAGTCTCCTCTCTTACTCCTCTATCTTCCCCTTCCATCCCATTAGTCCTTCTAGCTTGTTCCACCTTCATGTGGAGGTTCTGCTTTATATCTGCTTGAGTTTAATGCAATATTTGTATATAAAATTTAGGTATATGAGTTTAAAAGAGTATGCGTTTGAGCTTAGTACTATCTGTATATGCATCCTACTTTTATTCCTAGCCTCTAGCTAGATATTGGTATATCTGTTCATTACTATGTTTCATATTGTATGTATAGCTAATGTTTGCTGCAGTATGTACTATTTGCTATTGCATGTATATTCAATTCTTCTTCATGTACTCTGCTGCTCATTTATTGTTCTGTGGAGCTTTTCTCCCCGGGCCTACGCTGAAAAAGGACCTGTGTCCAGTTGGAATTCCCTGGTAAATAAATAAATAAATAAATAAATATTAATCAGATATCAACTTAGCTTGTGACATTAACAGAACATGCTGGAGAGACAGATATATCTTCCAGAGACTGACGCTTCTCTGGAATATTTATTTATTTATTTATTTTACATTTGTTAATCGGGTTAGTCTGGCTGAGCTTTTGGCTCATTTTCAGCACAGACCCGGGGAGAAAAGCTCCTCAGGACTAGAAAACAATTTATTAAATTTTAGTACCATAGTAGTAACAATCAGCTGTGGCTGTGGTGCTGCGGTAGCGTTGACGCCTCACAGTAAGACATCCTGTTCGATTCTCAGCTAGAGCGTCTTCTGTGTGGAGACATGCGTAAATGGGCGTTCCTTCGTTGAAGGTTGTGCATCAGGGCTGGCAACTCGGTACGTAAAAATCTACTGCCAATCATTAGCGGACTGGAGTTCCGCTGTGGCGACCCCTAACTGGGAAAAGCCGAAAGATACAAGTAGTAACAATCAGCTATATTATCTTACAAGCAGAGACATGGAGAGACAAAAAGCTCCTCAGGCAATTCAATTATACAGAGTATTAACCATTGGCAGACAAGTATGTGAGTTGTTACAAACAAGGTTTTAAACAATTAGCAGAAGAAAATGTGACTAGTTACAATATTATTTAAGGTGCTTAGAGCAAAATGAGTTAATAGTTAGGCAGATGCTTATTTAACGTGGGTCAGATCTAGTTGTATAGGAGTTTGGGAACAAGAAAGGAAAGTAGGAATGGCTAGTAGGGGAGGTAGGGGGGTAGAGTATAGGAGACAGACTAGACAGGTAGGTTGTTTTGAGACTAAGAATTAAGAGTGGTTGGAGATAGAGGAAGGGAAGAGGTAGAAGAGGCATGGGAATAGTGTTAGAGATACATTAAGAGTGAGGGGGTGAAATAGGTGAAAGGATGGTGGTTTCAGGGTGGTTGGCTACAGTGACAAGACCACTTTGTTTTTAGGTATTTCCTTGTGACTAATTTGAAACTTTTGCTATGCTGGAGGGATTTTATTTCCAAGGGAAGTTGGTTCCAGGATGTATCTGGGTTATAGTTATAGAGAAGGCAGCCTATTTTGGTTTTGGGTTTGTAGATGTCTAATAATTCTTGATTTGAGCTGCGTAGCATCCTACCAGGGGAATATTTGGATATGATAGTAGAGAGGCTGGGGCAGAAGGAGGCTAGATAGAGGATAGAGTGGATGATTTGTAGTTGGTATAGTTGGAGCAGCTGAGGGAATTCTAGCCATTCTAGTTAGTGTAATGCTAAGCAGTGGTGTGACTTGTAGGTTTGGTTAGCTGCAAATCTGGCGATCTTGTTATAGGTAGTTTCAAGCTTGGAAATAAGTGTAGAATTTAGGTTTGTGAATATGTGGCAGCTGTACAGGAGTGTTGGGAGTAATAAAGCCTGGGAAAGAGTTATTCAGGCAGTGTTAGTTAAGTATTTCTTGCTACGGAAAAGGTGTGCAAGTTTCTGATGAGTTCTTTTTATCGAGTTAGTAATATGGAGATCAAACTTAAGCTGATCATCTATTGTAACACCTAGTAATTTAGTAGTAGATTCAGCTGAGATGATAGTGTTGTTGCACAATAAGATGGAAAATGTACTTTTGAGTGTGGTGATGTTTTTAGGGAGGAAGAGTAGGAGCTTAGTTTTTTTTGGATTAAATATTAGTTTGTTATCACTAATCCAAGTCTCAAAGGTGTGGAAGGATGTCTGGGTAGTTGAGTGGAGGTCAGATGGGCTGTCAGCAATGGTTATAATAGTTGCGTCATCAGCATATTGCAAAAGAGATGTCTGGGGACAAGAGGAGTAGAGCAAGTTGGTGAAAATATTAAAGAGTAGTGGTTCAAGTATGGACCCTTGGGGGACTCCCATTTGTATAGTGAGAGGGGAGGATAGTGCAGAGAGACATTTAACTGATTGCTGGCAGGTAGAGAGATAGCTGGAGAACCAGGAGATATAGTAGAGGGAGAGAAATGTAAGTTAGTCAGTTTATCTAGAAGGAGTGGGTGAGAGACAGTGTCAAAGGCTTTAGAAAGGTCAAGGAATAGGCATGAGACAAGTTTATTGTTATCACGAGCTAGGGAGACTATGTTGATGAATGATATGAGTGCAGTAGTTGTACTATGCTTGGGACAGAAACCATGCTGTGTGGGTGTGAGAAGGTTTTCCTGGTGAAGGTAATGCATTGGATTTTTGAGAGTGGAGAGAGTATGGCAATCGGTCTGAAGTTGGATATGTCTGAGGAGTTGCCCCCTTTGTGAATGAGTAGAGTAAAGAAATTCTTCCATACAGTGGGGACATAGGATTCAGAAATGGATTGGTTGATTAAGATGGATACAGGATAGGCAAGAGGTTCAGAGGCAATCTGCAGGAAGTAAGATGGGGAGCAAGGTTTAAGTTTAGAGAGTAATGACTTTACATAGTTGATACTGCTTTTAGAGAGAAGGAGTTAGGAGGGTTTGGAAGAGGTATAGAGTTTGTGAGGGTGTTAGTGTTGTTTCTGAGGGGGGGAGAATTTATTATGGAGGTTATTGAGTTTATAAAATGATTGTTAAATTTGTTGGCTATGTCTTCAGGTGTTTCATTGGGACATGGGTTAGGAGAGGAAGGGTTTCCTGGATGAAGAGTCTGTTTAATAGAGCTTGAGAATTTCTTTCGGTCTGATTTAAGAGTAGAGGGAGGATTTTGTCATAATGGATGATTTTTTTTTAAATTTTATTTCTGAGTTCTTTATATTTCTGAAGAAGAGAAGGGGTCCTAGTTTTAGTCCACATTTTCCAAATCCTATCCCGGTCTTTTATGAGGGTTCTGGTAGATTTAGTGAGCCAGGGAGCGGTATTAGATTTGATTCTAATTGTGCAAAGGGGAGCAAGGGAGTTAAGAATGTTTAGGAATGTCGTGCAGAAGGGACAGCTTCATCTAAAGGAAGAGTGGTGAGGTATTCATTCTGGAGAGTTGGTGAATAAAGGAGTTAGGACAGAAATGAGAAAGTGAGCGGGTGGTAATAAATTTGTTTGGTTTGGTAAGGTGGGGAGTATGTCTGGTAACTGTTATAGGGCAGTGGTCACTGAGGGCATTTGGAAGGGTTTGGGAGTTATGATAGTTTTGAGGGTGGGAGACCAATATCCAGTCAAGAAGAGAGCTAGGTAGGTGAGATTTATTAATGTAGGTTGGGGTTGTGATTAGCTGCTCAAACCCATGTAGGTTTATACAGGAAGTAGTGTTGGGAGCTTGTATTGTAAGCCAATCAATATTTACATCTCCCAGTATAATTATTTCATTGTGGATGGTATGTGAGAGGTGAGATAGGATGTTCTCAAGTATGTTAATATTATCACCAGGGGAATATAGATTGCTGCGACAGTTATGGTGTTGAAACTGTTAAGTTTGAAGTTGGTCACTAGGAGTTCAGCTGGTGAGAAGGAGGGTAAGTCTAGTGTGGGACTGATTTGGGAAGGACAATTGGAGTAGAGTATGGAGACTCCTTCTCCTTTTCTTTTAGGTCGATCTAATCTAAGGATATTATAGCCAGGAGGGATGATTTCACTGTCCAGGTGGTGTGGTTTTAACCATGTTTCAGTTAGGGTAATTATGTCAGGAGTATAGTTAGCTATCCAAGCATGGAGTTCTTGAACTTTATTTACAAGTATCCTGACGTTGATAGAGCAGAATTGTACTTGTTTTTGTGGGTTGGAGGGGTTGGCAGGTTTAGATACAGGGGGGCTATTGTTTAGGGTAGTGTCTTTCGGGCCTGGGTTAGGATGAATGTCACCAGATAGAAGTAGAGGTTTGTAATAGGGTTTTAATTTCAGGAAGTAGACTTTGTTTTTTTGTTTTAAGGGGAGGGGGGGATATTTTTATTTTAGGGATGGGAGTGGTGGGGGGGGGATGGAGAGACAAATTAGTAGATAGGGTTGTGGTGTAGTACTTGAGTTAAGAGTGGTGTTTGACGGATGGAAATAGGGAGTAGGTAACTGTGAGTGATAGGAGGTGAGGTGATAGAGTATAAGGAGTAGAGAAGGTAAGGGTATAGTTTGAGTTGTAAGAGACATGTCACCCTATGGGATGTAGAACAGAGGATGAGAGGAAGGGGTGGGAGTAAGGTATAGTAGTCTTTGATAGTGGATAGTAGGCAAGTGTGGGGAGGAGCAAAGAACAGAGATAGTATGAGAACAGGAAGCAGAGGGGTGGGGGATTTGGGAGGATGTGGGGGGTGTGGTTGTATGGATAGTTATAAAGGTAATGAGGGGAGGGTGGAAATGGGGGTGGGAGGGGAGCGAAGTGAGCAAAGCTAACGGAGCGGGGCTACACCTTCCAGATAGTTAAGTTCTATCAGCTAGTCCAGGGACACTTACTAAAGATGCTGCACCTGGAGGGATTTCAGCTGCAATTAGAGCAAATATGGCATCCAGGGTTTTTAAAACCTCTGATGTGTTGTACCTGAGCAATCACTTGGGGGGTAGAGGAAGGGAGGGAAACCATCAATTGGAATTTAAAGTAGCAGGGGAGAATCCAAGGCACTCTGCTAACCTAGCTAATTATCAAAGGACAGCCAAGGAAATAAGGTAAACATACAGGCACCCTTGTACAAGGACTGGAAGGTTTCTCCAAGAAAAACTATGTGTAGGAATACACCACAGGTAGACGTTGTATGCTGCTTACTAGACTGCAATGGCATATTTTATTCTCTTTTATATTTGTATTCTCCTTCGCTCATTCTTTGCTGCACACAATGTAGCTAAAGATAAAAGCAGCTGGAGACTTTGCACCTCTGTTTGGTGTTTAGTGAAGAACAAGTATTGAGGAGGAGGGACTGAAGGCTATGACTATTGAGAGGGGATAAATACCTGCACATATAACAAATTATCAACAGTGAAACAGATGAAAGGGGTGGGGGTGTGCTAAGAGGAAGAAAGTTTGCAGCTGTTGCTCCTGGGGGTATGCACTCTAGCTGACTGTAATAGATTTTAACAAAGGCATAACAGTAGTCACAAGTGGCAAAAACAAGGTTCCTGGAGTTAAACCTGGGGCTGCAGTCTATTTTTGGATGATTGCTGGTTAGAGTTTTCTTTGCTTTTAGCTGGAGTGAGAGGATTCCTTGCTCACACAAGTGGGGGTGGGGGGACCAAAGCGATCAGGTCCTCAGTGGTTACTACACAAGTGGCAAGAACAAGGTGCCTGCAGTTAAACCTGGGGCTGCAGTCTATATTTGGATGATTGCTGGTTAGAGTTTTCTTTGCTTTTATCTGGAGTGAGAGGATTCCTTGCTCACACAAGTGAGGGGGGACCCAAAGCGATCAGGTCCTCAGTGGCTACTACACAAGTGGCAACAACAAGGTTCCTGGAGTTAAACCTGGGGCTGCAGTCTATTTTTCGATGATTGCTGGTTAGAGTTTTTTTTGCTTTTAGCTGGAGTGAGAGGATTCCTTGCTCACACAAGTGGGGGGGGGGGCAAAGCAATCAGGTCCTCAGTGGTTACTACACAAGTGGCAATAATAAGGTTCCTGGAGTTAAACCTGGGGGTGCAGTCTATTTTTGGATGATTGCTGGTTAGAGTTTTCTTTGCTTTTAGCTGGAGTGAGAGGATTCCTTGCTCATACAAGTGAGGGGGGACCCAAAGCGATCAGGTCCTCAGTGGGTACTACACAAGTGGCAACAACAAGGTTCCTGAAGTTAAACCTGGGGCTGCAGTCTATTTTTGGATGATTGCTGGTTAGAGTTTTCTTTGCTTTTAGCTGAAGTGGGAGGATTCCTTGCTCACACAAGTGAGGGGGGATCCAAAGCGATCAGGTCCTCAGTGGTTACTACACAAATGGCAACAACAAGGTTCCTGGAGTTAAACCTGGGGCTGCAGTCTATTTTTGGATGATTGTTGGTTAGAGTTTTCTTTGCTTTTAGCTGGAGTGAGAGGATTCTTGCTCACACAAGTGGGGAGGGGGGGCAAAAGCGATCATGTCCTCAGTGGTTACTACACAAGTGGCAACAACAAGGTGCCTGGAGTTAAACCTGGGGCTGCAGTCTATTTTTGGATGATTGCTGGTTAGAGTTTTCTTTGCTTTTAGCTGGAGTGAGAGGATTCATTGCTCACACAAGTTGGGGGGGGGGGGACCAAAGCAATCAGGTCCTCAGTGGTTACTACACAAGTGGCAACAACAAGGTGCCTGGAGTTAAACCTGGGGCTGCAGTCTATTTTCGGATGATTGCTGGTTAGAGTTTTCTTTGCTTTTAGCTGGAGTGAGAGGATTCCTTGCTCATACAAGTGAGGGGGGACCCAAAGTGATCAGGTCCTCAGTGATTACTACACAAGTGGCAACAACAAGGTTCCTGGAGTTAAACCTGGGGCTGCAGTCTATTTTTCGATGATTGCTGGTTAGAGTTTTTTTTGCTTTTAGCTGAAGTGAGAGGATTCCTTGCTCACACAAGTGGGGGGGGGGCAAAGCAATCAGGTCCTCAGTGGTTACTACACAAGTGGCAATAATAAGGTTCCTGGAGTTAAACCTGGGGCTGCAGTCTATTTTTGGATGATTGCTGGTTAGAGTTTTCTTTGCTTTTAGCTGGAGTGAGAGGATTCCTTGCTCATACAAGTGAGGGGGGACCCAAAGCGATCAGGTCCTCAGTGGGTACTACACAAGTGGCAACAACAAAGTTCCTGAAGTTAAACCTGGGGCTGCAGTCTATTTTTGGATGATTGCTGGTTAGAGTTTTCTTTGCTTTTAGCTGGAGTGGGAGGATTCCTTGCTCACACAAGTGAGGGGGGATCCAAAGCGATCAGGTCCTCAGTGGTTACTACACAAGTGGCAACAACAAGGTTCCTGGAGTTAAACCTGGGGCTGCAGTCTATTTTTTGATGATTGCTGGTTAGAGTTTTCTTTGCTTTTAGCTGGAGTGAGACGATTCCTTGCTCACACACGTGGGGGGGGGGGGCAAAGCAATCAGGTCCTCAGTGGTTACTACACAAGTGGCAACAACAAGGTTCCTGAAGTTAAACCTGGGGCTGCAGTCTATTTTTGGATGATTGCTGGTTAGCGTTTTCTTTGCTTTTAGCTGGAGTGAGAGGATTCATTGCTCACACAAGTGAGGGGGGGATCCAAAGTGATCAGGTCCTCAGTGGTTACTACACAAGTGGAAACAACAAGGTCCCTGGAGTTAAACCTGGGGCTGCAGTCTATTTTTGGATGATTGCTGGTTAGAGTTTTCTTTGCTTTTAGCTGGAATGGGAGGATTCCTTGCTCACACAAGTGAGGGGGGATCCAAAGCGATCAGGTCCTCAGTGGTTACTACACAAGTGGCAACAACAAGGTTCCTGGAGTTAAACCTGGGGCTGCAGTCTATTTTTGGATGATTGCTGGTTAGAGTTTTCTTTGCTTTTAGCTGGAGTGAGAGGATTTCTTGCTCACACAAGTGGGGTGGACCCAAAGCGATCAGGTCCTCAGTGGCTTAGAGATGCTACACCTGGAGGGCTTTCAGCTGCAATTCTGAATAGAATAGACTCCCTTTTGAAGTAAAACAGAATTCCTCACTTACCCTATTTAAACCCAACCTAGGTAACTTGATGGGAGACTGTAAATTTGCCCCCGGGGTGGCACCCATGTCCCTCATGGACAGGAGTAGCTGGTGTTGATCATAGACTCACTGTGTTCATAAATTCATTTTGCGAATTACCAAAAAAAGAACAAATGAGGACACTTGGGATTAACATGGCCAGGCTTGTAAAGGCTCTAGGGCTGCTAGCCTAGTAACCTCCAATGATCCTGTTACTTTTTTAGTTATGTCCAGATCTTAAGGGAATCATTCAAAGATGTGCTGAGTTGGCTGTAGATGAAAGTACATATACTCAGCCAGAAGAAATAGCAAACCTGCTGGCTGGTAAATTCAGCTCGAATTTCACTCCCCCATCATCTCTGGCCACTCCCCATAAAATAACACCTACCATTCCTTTGCCTGTTATCACAAAAAGAACAGGTCAACACTGTACTCTCTAAAGTTAGAAACATGGCATCAGTGGGTTCTGACGGAATCCCAGGGTGCCTATTAAATAGCTTGAAACATGACCTAGTAAACCCACTCGGATCTCCATTTAACCACAGTCTCTAGACAAATTTTGTTCCAGTACAAATGAGGGCAGCAACAGTCATCTCTCTGCACAAGGGGGCCCATTAACTGACCCAGGAACTGATCAACCCATAAGTTTTAGGAAGTATTAGGCTAGCTGCCCTTTTGAGCTATTTTAATCCTAGCCGATTCCCCTTCCAAAGGTGAGAATCAAACCCTGTTCTGTGTGTCAGTGAAGTAAACACTGTAACCATTAAGCCAACTCCTGACTAACCTCATACATGAGGCTATGGAAAGGATAATCATGGCCCTGATTAACAATGACATACAAAATTGTCAGACTCTAGACTCAACCAGTTCGGCTTTGTCGAGGGCAGGTCCTGCCTGCTCAGTCTGCTGGACATCTTTGAGATGGTTACTAAGCCATGGGTAAGGATAAGACAGTGCATACCACCTACCTTGACCTGGCCAAGGCATTTGACACAATACCCCACTCATGCATTATAGATAAACTCACAAAATTGGACATAAACCTCTACACCACCAAATGGATAGCCAAATGGCTCATGGATAGGACATATGTTGTTGAGTAAGGGAATCTACATCCAGCAAGAGGCCAGTCACCAATGGAGTACCAAAGGGCTCAGTGCTGGGCCCCCTTCTGTTTGGAATATACTTCTGATATATCAAGGCAAATGTAGATGGCCTTTGGCTAACCAAGTTTGTTGATGACTGGAAGTTGGGCGCAATCACTGACTCCTCAAAATGATGTTGATATCAGACAGAAAGGTGTGATGCAAACTAATGACTTGTTAACTTTACCTTGGGAATAGAAAATTGGGTAAAATCAAGATAAAACTCACTAGACTTGCAAGGGCTGTTGAGCTGTTAGCCTAGTAATCTCCTGTGAGCCTATGCATGCACACAAACATATATATATATATATATATATATATATATATATATATATATATATATATTATCATAATCCGGAACATGCGGAACATGGGTTGGTTGAATGCTCACAACATTAATGTGAAATCTTGAATTCTGAAATGTCTAAATGGCAGAACGTTGGAACTGACATAACCAAAATCCCTGATCTGATGAGTTTGACATAGCAGTAGGTGACGTCACTCACCCATGCTAAGCACATTAATGTACCATTACACTCTACAGTGAACGGTATGTTAATTGTACTATTTTGCAGGGGGGTACCCACACCCCCTGCACATTAAATATACCAACTCTGAGATCGTACTACAGTGAGAAAATAGGCTAATTCCCTCTTCCTCACTGAAGCGTGACCTCCCTGCACAACGTCTTACCCATATGCTAAAACTGCACTACCCATTTACTGTAGTGTAGTCGATCGATTTGGTTTGACATTCTGCCGACTTCAAAACTCAAGTCGACCACATGCTGGTTGACCGATGCAGGTTCCAAGTTTTGATTGTAAACCTAGTATATACATATACTATATAACATATATGCATATATATCTACACACACACTTATTTATATATATATATATATATATATATATATATATATATATATATATACATATGGGTCCTCTTCACATGGTCAACTTTTCAGAAAGTCAACTTTCAGATGGCTGAGACCATATTTTCGACTTTTGAAAAGCCGACCATGGGGAACCACTATCTCCGTACAGTGTGGAATGGGAACATTTCCTTCTTCCACACTGTAGTGTGATCTCGGAATTGGTATATTTAAGTTATGGTCGGTGTGAAGGGTGGAGCCCCCCGTGGGGGGTGAAGGGGGGCTTGCCCCCTGCTAACTCTTGAAAGGTAAGTGCTTGTTGTGTGTTTTGTGTTTATTTTACATGGTTGGCTTTTTGAAAGTCGGTTATATAGTCTTGGCCATATGAAAGTCGACTTTCTGAAAAGTTGACCATGTAAAGTAGACCTCTGTGTGTATATATATATATATATATATATATATATATATATATATATATATATATATATCACAACATTGATCAAATACTCTCTTTAACAGAACTATTCATAAGTAATACTCCTGCCCCTTAACTTTTCTCTTTTCTTTTGTTTCTTCCTCTTTTTCCATGTGATGGATATATCTAAATACAGTAGAATATTTATTATTAATCAGTGCATGCTTAGTTTGAGAAATATGTAATAATGTTACTTCTTCTAGTTATATTTTAATGTATTAAATGTTAAATGTTTTTCTGTGTCTGTTATCACTTTTTACCTCCAGTAAGAGGACTGGTGTGGGAGGTGTCTGAAAGTTGTGGGATTATTGTGATTTATGTGAAGCAACCTGGAATACTTTAACGTGCGACTACTATTTGGATGGACGTTTCATGGAATGAAGTTTAAATATAAGGCATAATTTACTTTAAACACTCCACACAATTTTTTAACACTTTTGGGAATGACTTTGAACAACAACTGATCATAAGAGAAGAACGCCCATATGCAGCAAGGGGGCTGTTGCCTCCCAGCACCCCCATCATATATACAAAATCAGCTGTTGCTAATCCACTTTTAAGAGCCTTTCAGTCTTGTGGCATGGGGGGAGTAGTCCTCGATGAATGTTATACTGTCTGTCTTTACACAGAAATAATGGAGGATGTGACTGACTAAATGATGGAGGCATATTTTGCTTGTGTTCACTCTGTGGGATGTTTAAGTAACTTTTGCCAAATACAATACATGGCTGTCATTTTAGCTGTACTGTCTGTCTTTGCAGGATTAGTGTTCATTTGCAGCATCACTGTGGTTTTATGTGTAGCAGCTTGTACTTCTTTAGTGTGTGGCCATTGTTTCGGTTGAACAAAGCAATACACGGTCTTCATTTTTACATATAACTTCTTGGTGGGGATGACAGCTGTCTGTAGAAAGTAACTGACTCTCTTGTTAGTCTCAATTTAAAGAGTTACTGTCTAGCTTTGCAGGTTTAGCATGCATTTCCATAATTAACATGATTTGTATAAAGTAGCTTGGAATACTTTAATGTGTGGCTACACTTTTCATGGAAGTTCAAACAGATGAAATACATTGCTTCATTTTTTTAATCACAATCATGTGAAGTAGCTATAGCTGCTCACTGGGGGTAGGAGCTGAGTGTTGAACGTCACTGATCTCTTGTTGTTTGCTCACTTTAAACAGTCACTATCTGGCTTTCAGGAACAGTGTGCATTTATGTGAAGTAAGATGGGATACTTAACTGAACACCTGAAATATGCACAGATAAAGTAGCTGTAATTGTTGGGGGTGACAGTAGACAAAAATGACTTGTCTGCTGTTGCTTACTTATTGTTCTGGCTTTGTAGGAATAATGTGAAATGTGTGAAGCAACTTGGACTACTTTAAATGTGAGCCAACTGTTTGTGTGAATTGCATTACATAGCCATCCTCTTCTGTTACAATCAGATGTCTGAAATATACACAGAATTGGTTGTAACTGCCTGTTGGGAGTGGGGGGCTATCTGGATGAAAGTAACTGTCCCTCTTGTGATTTTCTTAGTTTAAGTCATATTTCAAAACATTTGGGAATAAAATGCATCACAGAACATCCGGACCTTCGGAGCTTCTACCCAAAGGCAGTATAAGTGGATTTTGACACAGACTTACAAGTAACCTATGTCGTGAACCCCACCTAGTCTAAAGCCACCCTCTTCTCAGGGGTGTGGACATGAGATAAATGCAGTTTGTGTGGGCTGTGTACAATGTCCTTATTTATTTATTTTTTCCCCCAGACGTCAGAGTTGTGCATAGGGCACTATAGCTTGTGTTGGTCTGGGCATAGTGTGGTCATTATTTCTTTAAGTTTCCTCACAGCCTTCAGAGGTATGCACAGAGAGTCACTATAGCTTGTATACTGACTAGGAGTAACAAGTTGGAAGCATTACTGTAATCATTTTTTTTTTAGTTTTCTCATAATCAAACATCAGATGCCTAGACAGGTGGCTATCTTTTGTAGGAATGTTAGAAGGCATGCTGTTTATGTACATCTTACAGCAACATTATTAAATATTTTAGGTTCTAATAGTCTTCATAGTTTCATCCAACTCTGATAGATGGGTATACAGATTGTGGCTATCTTTGGGGTACAGGGGTATATAGGGCATGAACAATATCATAGGATCATAGGACATTACTAGGCTATTGGCTCTGAGGCCATTATAAGACTAGCCAAGATTTTAGCCCATGTTTAGACAAGTCAGCACCCAAAGCCCCTGTCCAGCAGGGACACAGCTGGAATCCCAGGGGTGTATTTTCTCTTTCCCATTCTGTTATCTAGGTTGCACTGAAAAAGGATAATGAGGTACTCTGCTTGACGTCGCCAGGGATAATGAGGTACTCTGCTTGACATGGACAAGGATAATGAGGTACTCTGCTTGACGTGGAGAGGGATAATGAGGTACTCTGCTTGACGTGGACAGGGATAATGAGGTACTCTGCTTGACGTGGACAGGGATAATGAGGTACTCTGCTTGATGTGGACAGGGATAATGAGGTACTCTGCTTGACGTGGACAGGGATAATGAGGTACTCTGCTTGACGTGGACAGGGATAATGAGGTACTCTGCTTGACATGGACAGGGATAATGAGGTACTCTGCTTGACGTGGACAGGGATAATGAGGTACTCTGTTTGACGTGGACAGGGATAATGAGGTACTCTGCTTGACATGGACAGGGATAATGAGGTACTCTGCTTGACGTGGACAGGGATAATGAGGTGCTCTGCTTGACGTGGAGAGGGATAATGAGGTGCTCTGCTTGACGTGGACAGGGATAATGAGGTGCTCTGCTTGACGTGGACAGGGATAATGAGGTACTCTGCTTGACGTGGACAGGGATAATGAGGTACTCTGTTTGACGTGGACAGGGATAATGAGGTACTCTGCTTGACATGGACAGGGATAATGAGGTACTCTGCTTGACGTGGACAGGGATAATGAGGTGCTCTGCTTGACGTGGAGAGGGATAATGAGGTGCTCTGCTTGACGTGGAGAGGGATAATGAGGTACTCTGCTTGACGTGGAGAGGGATAATGAGGTACTCTGTTGACGTGGACAGGGATAATGAGGTACTCTGCTTGATGTGGACAGGGATAATGAGGTACTCTGCTTGACGTGGACAGGGATAATGAGGTACTCTGCTTGACGTGGACAGGGATAATGAGGTACTCTGCTTGACATTGACAGGGATAATGAGGTACTCTGCTTGACGTGGAGAGGGAATCTATTCCACAGATGAGGGAGTCTTTGGGACACAAATCTGTCCTGCCAATAAGTCCTATTGATATCACAGCCCAGGTTGAGGTCATGCGTATGGGTTCCTCGAGTGGAGCTTCACTTGCGGATATGCAGCAGTCCATCAAGGCGGGGGTCTGAGATTGCTTTGTATGCCAGACAAAGGTCACCTCTGAGGAGTCTGTATGAAACTGAGTGAGGAACAGGGCTTTTAGCCTCTCTGTATAGGGCAGATGTTTGAGGCCCTGGATTCTCCTGGTGAGGAACCTATGTGGTCTCTACAGCTGCTTTATGTGCTTTGCAAGGTACATGCTGAAGGGGGTGTTGTACTCAATAATTGGCCTTATAAGGGAAGAATGCAGGTATGCTATGACCTCTTTGTCCCTAGATGAGATACCCTTACTTATGAGGTAGGCCATGTAGAAAGCTTTCCATACAACGGAAATCAACATGGTGGTCAAAAGTCAGGTTGCTTTCATCCTGGGTGCCCATATCCCTCACTACTGATTGTGTACTTAGGATATTGTTATTAATGAGATAATATGTGGGATGTCACTCTCCCCAAAGGAGATGATGATGCATTTTTTGGTATTCAGCTTGATGCCATGCTTCTGGCATCAGTCATTTGTTTGGGTGAGACCTTCTTGGACTACATCCACATCACTTGGGGAATTGATAACTCTGCCCAGCTTGCAGTCATCTGCAAACTTGGTCAGCCATAGCCCAATGGTTTTGGCCTGCAGCTCAGAGAAGTATATCCTGAATAACAGAGGCTCCAGACCGATCCCTGGGGTACGCTGCTCGTTACAGGGTCTACTGTTTGAGGTAGCTTCCCCTATTTTGATTAGGTGGGTTCTGTCAGTGAGCCAGTTTGCGACCCATCTGATAACATATGGATTGATGCCAAGTAGAAAGAGTTTATCTACTATGCCCGAATGGGGGAATAGTGCTGAAGACTTGGTCTTCCCCTGGTTCATGGCTTTGGTGGCTGTCTCAAAGAAGTCAGCCAGATTTAGCAGACATGACCTCCCCTTGACAAAGCTAGACTGTTTGAGGTCGAGTGTTTGGAGGTTGCCAATGTCCCTGTTAATGAAGTCCATAATAATACGTTCCATGGGCTTGCAGATCAGACTAGTAAGGCTGATGGGTCTATAACTTCCTGGATCGGTGGATGCTCCACCTTTGTGCAAAGGAATGACAGTGGCTGTTCTCCACTTGGCTGGGACAAAGCCGGTACTCAGGCTTTGGTTGAATAGGGTGCCTAATGGTGCTGGAAGTTCATGCCTGAGTTCATGTAGGATGCAGCCTGGGATGTTATCGGGTCCCATAGAGGCTGTATTTTTTGCCTTTGAGAGGGCAGTGATGGCCTGTTCCCTAGAGATAAGAGTTGGGGGGGCAGATACTGGGGATGTCCTGATTTTAGTGATGGGGGTGGGCAGAGGGAAGAAGTTTTCGCTGAATCTGTCAGCCAGTAGGTTGGCTATATCTACAGCATTTGTGTATGTGGTGTTCTTGACCACCAGTTCTGAACAGATATTGGTGCTTCCTTTGAGATTGCAGACATATGTGAAGAAGGCCTTATGATTGTCTCTAGTAGATGTGGCCAATTTGGATTCGAAGTTGTCTTTAGAGGATTTCACTAGTGCTCTTATTTGCTTGTTCAGGCTAAGGAGAGATTGCTTCCAGTTGTGCACCTGCTCCTTCTTAGTCCTGTACAGCAATGTTTTCCTTTTGTTATATAGTTTTTTATTGCAGATGTCCACCAGACAGGTTTACTCTTCCTTGCGGAGGATGATTTTGTCCTGTCAGGTATTCCTGATTCCATGCAGCTATATAAATGCTTGTATAGTAATTTGGTGTAGATTTGGACATCGGTGCCAGTTCCTACAGTGGGGGAGGGGGCTGTGAAGCTGTTTATACCATCCCTCAAGATGTTGTAATCAGCTTTGGAGAAGGTTTTGTTTGACCTAAGCTAGAGGGGGGGTCAGGGGAGATGGTGACTTCAAAAGTGATGCTTTATGGTTACATCTTACCAGGGAGGATGATGCCATAGAGGTGCTGCACTGGTTACTTATGTTGGTTAGTGCCAAGTCCAAGATATTATCACCTCTTGTTGGGGTATTAACTAGCTGTTCCAAGCATTTTGCATTGATAAAATCGAGGAATCTCCGGGCATTTGTGTTCTGGCATGAGTAGTTTTCCCAGTCTATGGTTGGGTAATTAAAGTTATCCAGGATCAGGGTAAAGACTTGAATCTTGATAGATCTGAAGAGGTCTAGATAGGAGGAGTGGGCATCATGAGTCACATTTTGCAGCCTGTAGCTAGCTATAATTTGAATAGAGGTATTGTCAATGGTTAACTGAACCTGGAGTGTCTCCTGTGCATTATACTGTTTGACCAGCCTGGAGGTGTGTGTGTCTTTAATATATATATTGAAACTCCACCTCCTTTGGCTTTACTGCCCACATTTTGGGGTCTGAATGTATGCTAGGATGAGTAACCAGGTAAGGATGGGGTGCTCTCTGCAGCTTTGAATCAGGTTTCTGTGACTGCACAAATGGCAGCATCTTCCAGGGCTAAGAATGTGGCCATGTATGCCTTCATTTTCACCCCAGTTTAACATCAAAGGGGGATACAATGAAAGTGACTGTTTTTGAAGGGGGTACAGAGGCAGTTAATGTTCCCTGATATGATTTATGTATTCTCACAAACATTTGTCTTCTCAATTTATTCTGAACTGCTAGTTTGTACTATTTTGTCAGCTTTGAGCATTAAGCCTTGGATGCAACTAATTTCATCTTTGAAAAAAAAGACTATATTTCTTTCCTTATGATTTTTGCTCAGGCCATTGCTGGATCAAAAGGCAAGAAAAAAAGCTATAAAATGCGCCTTAGAACATCAAGAACCCTCATGGTTTCTGTTGGCCTAGTGGTCCCCGAGACTTCTGGCTGCAGTTATTTCTTCCATTTATAGTCTTGGTCAGTTAGGATCTGTTGAAAGGATTTACGAAAAAGCAAAATTGATGAATAACACTAGATTTCTTTCCTTAATCATGATTTTTTTGTTCAGGGCATCATTGGATTAAAAGATCGGAAAAAGATATAAAATGCACCTCAGAGCATCTAGGAACCTCATGGCTCCTGGTGGCTAAACAGTTACCAGATCACCAGCTTAATGCAGTTATTTCCTCCAGATTAGTCTTGGTCAGTTAGTCTGTTGAAAGGATGCAAGAAAAAGCAAAGTTGAAGAGTAACATTGAATTTCATTACTTATCATAGTTATTGTTCTAGCCATCATTGGATGAAAAGGTTGTTTATAAATACCTGATATGCACCTCAAAGCATCTAGAACCCTCATGGCTTTTGGGTGCTCATCCGCCTCCAAATCCCTGATTTAATTCACTAATTTCCTCAGTACCACCAGATCCCTGGCGTAGTGCAGTTATTTCCTCCACGTTTATTTTCGTGCAGTCCTGGTCAGTTAGGATGTGTTACAAGCATGCAAGAAAAAGAAAAGCTGAAGTAAAGACTGAATGTATCTCTTCCTCAGGATTTTTCAGACCGTTATTGGACCAAATTGGCTGTTTATAAATAACTCTGAAATGTACCCCAGATTATCTAGGATTCCCATATCTTCTGGTGGGCTAATAACCTTCAGATCTTTATGCAGTTATATCCACCACAGTTATCAGGGTATAGTCTTACCTAGTTAAGATGTGTTGAGTGAATGAATGTGGGAAAAAGAAAACTGAAAGAATAAGGCAAAATAGGTTCATAGGTTAGTACTAAGCTAACTGACCTTACGAGCCATTTTAAGCCTAGCCAATTATCCCTTGTGAGACTCAAACCTTGCACCTTGTGTTTGTAAGGCAAACACCTTAACCATTAGGCCACCCTTCCAACCCCCTGAAAAAAAATTCTGGGTAGACTAGGATGGAGGGACCACAGGAACTCCAGTTGATGGTTGCAGTAAGGTGGTCCCTCCAGTTGATGGTTGCAGTAAGGTACCATGAAGTCCATCACCTAGAGTACCAGACCAAGTAAGGCTGGCTCTGACTGCAGTGATAGTAATTTGGAAATGAATCCAGTCACCTGGAGCTGGAATAGCTTAAAGTAGGGCAGGCAATTCACAAGGTCAAATGGACAGAAGTATGTAAAGTGTTCGAATTTACAGAGGCTTCCCAGTGGGAGTGGGTGCACATCAGAATGAAGCTTTAAGCCCACTGCTGTTCATACTGGGGATGGACTACATTAGCAAATAGGTCAAAGGGGATAGATCAACAAAGCTGCTGTATACAGATGATGTTGCATTATACGCAGACACTGAACAGGAATTTCAGCAAATTGTAGGGAACTGGTATGCAAAACAGAACTGATTACAGACAGGACAGGAGTCATGACAGTAAACTGGGAAAATCTGAAGAATCAAAAAAATTGAAACAGAAGACAAAATAGTGGAAAAGATTAATATCTTCAAGTATGTGGTTAAGGAGAAGGGCAGTCTGAATGAGGAGGTTAGTGAAAAAGTCAGAGGGGCTGCAGCCAATTGAACCAGGGTGATGGGGGTAATGTGTGACAGAAGAATGAAAAGGTAGCTGAAACAGTAGGTGTATGAAACTGTGTCTATGTCTGATGTGACCAGTGTTTCTGTATGGTACAGAAACATGGGCAATGAAGTTAAAACAGTTGAGGGAGCTAGAGGTGATGGAGATGAAGTGTCTGAGACAGACAAACTGTGGGACAGATGAAAGAAATGAAAATGTTAGAGCAAATGTCAAACACGACCTAGTAGCAGAAAAGGTGAAGGGGTGCAGCTTAGTGTTTCAGGCACATGCATAGGAACGCAGAACATGAGTTTGTAAAGATTTTTGAGACAGGAAGAAGGCAAAAGGAAATGAGGATTCCCAACCAAGAGATGGGATGGATTGTATGAAAGAAGGCCTATGGCATTCTGTGATTTCCAAGGAAATATCTTCAAAATCCATATTACCTTACCACTGTTCTGTCCCCCTTATTATCAGACCTGTCATCAAATACAGTGCTCCTTTGTTATATACACATCCAAACATATGAAAGGTCCCAGTGATGTAGCATATCATTCAACTAGAAAGGTCCCAGTGACGTTTAACAAAATACATAAATAAATAAATAAAGGACTTAAATCCTTCAGATTTCTTGATAGAGAGGCACAACCTTCACAGAATCATAGAATCCCATAATCACAATACCACAGAAAATACAAGCTAACTGTCCCTGAATCCAATTACACATTGTCAGTAGCTCTCTGTAGACCTTGCTTCATTTTATAAGAAGCAACAGACCAGTCATAGTAGGGATGAGTTTATGGATACCCATCCAGTTGTCCATCTCCTTTATGAAGGAAGAAAGTTTGGCACATTGCTTAATAGAGTGGAAGTTTGTTCTAGAGAAAGAGTGGACATTGTGTGACAAATCTGTCTCACTACCATGTTATGGTTATTTGCTGAAACAGGTTCAGTGGCCTGGTACTAGTGTTAGTGGGACAGTTTGATTTCTAGAGTTATAAGAGGTCTCGGACTACTGGATCTCTAATGGTCCAAAAGGCAAGGCAAAGATTTCCCTCAAGTCATTTATAGGACACTGAATAAAAGATCAGTGTTTCTAGCCTCTCCTAGTAACTCCTGTGTTTTAATCCTGTGATCTTTTTAGTTAGGAAAGTCTGGGGTCTTACCAGTTACACCTAGTAAGATACATTCCAAAAATAACATTCATTTCAATAATTGGTCTGATTAATGCAACATATTGAGGAGTAAGAACTTCCTTTAATCTAGATAAAATATCTTTTGCAATGAGTTGCATCAGGTAAAAAGGTTTCCTAACCACTGTTGCAACATAATGGTGAAAGGCAAGGGAATTAACTCATGTTCCTAGATGGCTCACTACACTTTCATTTTGAAGCGGGTGTTGTCTATAGTATAAGATGAATGAGGGGGTTGTTTACCAAATGTAATGGCATTGCACTTTTTAGCATTTATGAAGCGGGTGTTGTCTATAGTATAAGATGAATGAGGGTGTTGTTTACCAAATGTAATGGCATTGTACTTTTTAGCATTTATGAAGTGGGTGTTGTCTATAGTATAAGATGAATGAGGGGGTTGTTTACCAAATGTAATGGCATTGCACTTTTTAGCATTTATGAAGCGGGTGTTGTCTATAGTATAAGATGAATGAGGGGGTTGTTTACCAAATGCAATGGCATTGCACTTTTTAGCATTTAGTTTTAACTCATTTTTGAGCACCAGCTGTTGGTATGTGTGAGTTCCAGTTGAAGCCACTGCATATTGGCGGAGGACTTCAAGATGGCAAGACATCTGCAGTTATCCACAAACTTGCTTAGCCCCAGATCCCCATTTGTAATTTGGAGATCTGCAAAGTAGGTGTAAAATAATAAGGATCATAGCATAGACTCCTGCAGAGCACCTCTGGTCACATTCATGCTACGTTGCATTAGCGGAGAATCAAACTCAAGCCTCCAGTGTGGCAGGAGAGGTCACACTCTGTACAACCAATGTACTCCTTATACACAGTATCCTACTGACCACTTCAGGGTGACCTGTGTCTCACTTTTTAGCCACGAAGGACCCAGTCTTATTTGACCTTCTATTTCTTCACCAAATCAGTGGCTCTAACTATCTATAACAGGGACCTAAATTTACACTAATAAATATACTCACTGGAGGGGATAGGCTCATAACTTAGTTTTATTCCCAGATTATTGAATAAGTTGCCACTACAGGTCCATCAAAGTACTACTTTATCTGCCTTTAAAGGACAACAATGGGATTCTATTATAAAATGCTCAATGTCTCTCTTGTTTTTCTCCCTATTTACTGTCCTTGCTATGAATAAACAACAAAACAGCATTTAAAATATTTTAAATTGACTGTTTCCCTCCACTAGAACAGTACTTTAGTGTACTGTGGTGGTTTCACTTTCAAAAAACTTTTGTCCCACCCTGCTGCAGTCCCTAATTTACTGATGTCATTAAGGCCACTGAATACAGGTAGTTTTTTGGCCATTTCCCTCCCCAAACTGACATCACCGCTACCATCCTAAAATCCCACTCATGCTGTGATGTCATATCTCCCTGGTCCTTCCCCTACCCATAGAGAAAGTGAAGGCTAGAACATGAGCCAAGTCTCCTGCTGTGAGCTGTCAATCACACTGGTAACAGCTTAAATTACCCCTAGCACTCTGACAGCTAGGGAAGTTAGGTGTGAAGGGGGGTGGGAGAGGAGTCAAAGTAATACAATTCAGGCTTCACAAAAGACTGCAGTTTAGCCATTCTAAAAAGAAGCAGCAGTACAAAACACTTTGAAAGTCTGTTCTGTGGCATTTATACTGTTTTAAGTAGTCATTAAATGGCATGAAATGTTACTTAAAACTAACTTAAAACTAACTGACTGAAAGACGACAGCATGTAAAATCAATGCAGTGATGGGAGATTTAGGAAGAAAGAGGCCTGCATGATATATTTTTTTACAGACAAGCACTTCATTGTGGGATACCTAGAGGCAGACTAAACAATCAGAATTACCTCAAGATGCCTGACCCCATGTAATCAGACTCAGAAATTATGTATAAAATTATTTAAAAACCTGTAAATAGTCCCAGAGTGGTGGTAAAATATAGGAAACACTAAACCATGATGAAATAAACATGTTTTTTGATTCTGTGGGTGCGGTTCTGTCCTGATGACTGGATGAGTAGAGATACAGTTATATCAGGGTTATCATGTATTTGTGGGCACTATTATGTACTCATAAAGGGTGACATGAACAGTTAAGTGTTTACATAAAGGTCTGTATGCCTAGGACTGTTATAGCCCCTGTCATTGCTTGCCTAGGATTGTTCCTGTGAAAAAAGGCAGGTGAGTGGCATTGAAGTGAGAATGCTAATGACTGTTAATTTGACATCCAGACCCAAAGTGGAAACATGAGAAAAGGGGGTTGTTGATGATGATGATGGTGTGTGTGTGTGTGTGTGTGTGTGTGTGTGTGTGTGTGTGTGTGTGTGTGTGTGTACATTTTTTTTTATTTTACATTTGTTGACCCGGCTAGTTCAACTGGATATTGAGTCCATTTTCAGTGGAGGCCTGGGGAAAAACCAAAAAAAACATCATTTTGATAAACAGAAATTACAGAGATAACACTTTAGTTTATGAACATTTACAGTATCAGGTTCTGTCAGGTGCAAAAGTTAGGACATTAACATACTTACTAACAGTCAATTTACTAGTGGACTAAAAATTAGTAGGCAACTAGAACTAGATGGAAATGTTAGTCAGGGTTTATGCAGGGGCAGAGCCAGCGGGTTCAAAGGAAAGTTTTGAGCTGGGTTTTAAAGCAGTGAGAGAGAGATGGGAAGACAGATTGTCAGAAGAGAGTTCCAGGATTTCCAATAGTGTTTGAGAACAAGGGAGTTACCCAAGTTGTTGGCTTTACAAGTTGCTATGAGAAGTTTGTTAGAAGAGTAGCCTTTTAGGTTGTTGCAGTTAGGTTATAAGGGGAAGTGGGTAGGGGGTATTAGTGGGCTTGTACATAATTTTTGAGTTGATGAAACAAGATCATATTTTGCAATTCTAGCCATCCCTAATTCCTTTAAGTTTTGAAATGGTGTGAGTTCTGAAAGTAACCAGAGGCAAATCTATACTAATATTATAGGCAGCAGACAGTTTCTTGAGGTTAGATTTGGAGAGGTTAGTATAATAATAGGAGTGGTAAAAAAGGGGAGTTGAAGATGAAATCAGATGGGAGTGGAAATATAAATAATGATGATTCTATAAATGGAGCTAAATTTGTTTTTATGTTTGTTGACTTTTATTATGTATTTATGTGTGTGTGTGTTTTTAGTATTTATCTATTTCTATTTCCCAGGAGCCTAGTAGAGATAATATGGTACTAGATATATTAGAGCCAGAGGACTGAGAAGTATGGAGGGACTTTATGGGTGGAGGAGAAAAGTAACAATTTTTTTTTTTTTTTTTTGTTTTTTAGATTAGACATTGTTTAAGAAAGTCTGTTTTCTAGTTAGAAAAATATGTTCAGGGTGAGGAGGAGGCAGAAGAGGCAGAACAGAAGAGAAGAGAGTCAGTAGACATCAAATATTATTGTATACAGGTAGCTAAGGGAATACTAGTTTGCACATCATTAATAAAATAACAAACAGAGCCTTGGGATAGAGCCTTAGGAAACTCCTAGGGGAAATGGTGAGGTGGTTGGATAAGTTATCTGTCGTCTGTTGTCTATTTGTCTGAAATTTAGAAAGTAGGGGAGGTAGTCAGAGGCTAATAAGTTAATGTTTTAAAATGTATTTGGATCTGTGATTGACCATATTGATTGACCATATTGAGGTCAATAAGAGAGCAGAGGTGGAAGATATTATTGTTCCAATTTTTGCTGTTGCAATTTGAAAGGAGGGGCAGAAGAAGGAAAGGAGGGGGGTCTGAAAGTGCTATGACAGGGTCTGAAACCATGCTGACAGTTGGATAGGAGGATGTTAAAGCGTTTTGGTGTTTTCTTTCCATTTATTTAGCAGGGAGAGAAGAAGGGCTATGGGGAGAGAGTTAGAAAGCTATTGTTAGTTAGCTCCTTATGTAGGGAATAATATGTGGAGATTTTCCAGATTGAGGGAATGTAGATTTCCAGGTTGGGTTCTGTAGAAATAGGACAGGTAATCAGAATGGTGGTTTAACAGCAATGATATTAAGGGAGGTAGAAGGTCAGCAGATAGATGGGAGGGAGGGTTTTGTGTGGAAGAGAGGAGCAGAGGGCTTGTGTGGAGCAGAGGAGGCAGATGTAATGGGGTTGCAGTTGTAGGGGGGGATAGAAGATGAAGGGAGGGATAGTTGTTTAGATAGAGACTGGACAGTTTCAGCTTGAAATGTATTAAAGGCATCAGATGTTTGTTTTGGGGTTGTTTTGGAGAGATTTAAGTTTAGTGTGTTGTTGGAATGGCCGGGTTTAGAGTCTGGTTTTCCCCCCCCTGTTTTTTTTTTGGGTTTTAGGCTATTAGTTTATTGCAGGTGCGGTAGTTAATTTATTTTGTCTATAAGTACGGCTTTTTTTTGTAATATTTCTTATTTATCAAAATTTAAGATGGTCGCTGGATCTTTTTTTGCTATGGTGGTGGCCTCATAAGTATTTTTTTCATAATATTTCTTTATGGAGTTTGTCTAATTATTTTATGCCATGTTTGGTTTTTGAGAGCCAGATCTTAGAAAGGGCAATAGAGAGGAAGTTAGGGGGGAAGAGAGTAGTTGCGTATGAGAGTGGCAAGTTGAAAAGTGGTTTAGAATTTGTAGGAGTAATGTTTGTAGTTTTCATTTCAGCAATCAAGTTTTTGTAATTCAGCATTTTATTTGTTCTAGTTTTTGTTAGGTGAGGGGGTTTGGGGGGTTTATTTTTTAGGTTAGCATGGTCAGGTAAGGTGGTCTCTTAAAGGTGTCAGGTGATTTTGGTTGTGTAAGGTTATCAGTTCACCATCAACTATGCAATTTTGGTTTAATTATTGTTTGCTCTGGTAGGTTGTTTGCTGGCAATTTTGTTATTGTTGTTAGAAGGAGTAGGGTGAAGGGTGGGAGGGGTGTGAGCATCTGTGGAGATTTAGAAGGAAGAGGTGGGACTCTTATGGGTATTGGGTATCAGTAATATATTGACATCACCTTCTAGTATGGTTTCTTATGGGTTAAGGATAGAACCAGGAGAAATAATATTAATGGATTTGGCATTAATGGTTTAGTGGGTGGGAGGGTGGAGTTGAGAACAGAGTTGAGGAGGTTCATTTGGATAAGTTTAGTTCTGCCATAGTTATAGGCTATTGCCTTCTTTTTACCTGGTCTATTTCATTTACCAGTCTTAAATTCTAGTCTTTTGGCTGTGAATGATGTAACCTTTTTTTGGATTGATGGTCTTGGGATGTGTAGTGAAGACAATGGGGAGTACTTGGATTAGCTTGATTTGAGTGATTTTAGAGTTTCTTACTATGTCAGCTGAATGAATGATTCAGTTCCAATCCTGGGAGCTAGGCTTTTTGCAACAGCACAGTCTCTTTCTTTCTTAGTTTGTTTATTTCAGGGGGGAGTTTCTTTGATTTTCTTTTTTTTTATGAGCCGCTTCCTTTTGGTGGAGATATTGATCCAAGCCATTCATGATGTTGTATGATTGCTTCATGGATGTAAGCGTGAGTTTCCGCTGCATTTATATATATATATATATATATATATATATATATATATATATATATAATATATATATATATATATATATATATATATATATATATATATATATATATATATATATATATATATATATATATATATATATATATGATAATATATAAGATTAACCATATATGAAGAAACTGACCATATGGGGCTAGTACAACCACTCTATGTGGGGGCTGTGCCCCACACCAGTGGGGCTGGGTGCACCATATCCTAAAACTATACCTAACTCCATATTCCCCTACAGTGGGGGAAAGGGCACTACAGGGATGACTTACCTATAAGTAGTCTACTCCACTACCACATGCCTGCCCATGCAGACACTACTATGCCCTTTACCCCACTGTAGTGCGATCCTGGAGTTAGTATATATAGCTAGGGGGAGTGTGGGGGGCACAGCCCCCCACCAAGTCTGGTTTATATGGTCCAGTTTAAAATTTAGTATGTTGAAATTAAGTATTATGGGTTTCAGTCTTATGGGTTTCAGTCAAGTGACTTTTTAGTCTTTTGAAAATTCAGTCTTATGGTCTCAGTCATAGTGATCCATGTGTGTGTGTGTGTGTGTGTGTGTGTGTGTGTGTGTGTGTGTGTGTGTGTGTGTGTATGTATGTATGTATATATATATATATATATATATATATATATATATATATATATATATATATATATATATATATGTCACTGTATCTATCTATCTATCTATCTATCTATCTATCTATCTATCTATCTATCTATCTATCTCTCTCTCTCTCTATCTGTCTGTCTATCTATATGTCAGTTGTTCTGTCTGTCTCTCTAGCTATCCATCCTGCTATCTCTCTGTGTTTCTGTCTGTCTGCCTATATACATGCCTGTCTGTCTCTCTATTTGTCAGCTGAGTAAGTAAACCGCTATAAAACATTTTTCAGTTACAATGGTATCAGTGGTATAATGCAAGTTTTTAAATTGGTGCAGTAAAAAGTGTGACACACACATTGAAGGGATATATTGACAGTAAAGATTATATATGTAGTTTAGTTAAATAATAATGGAGCTTTTGTGGTAAATATTGTAGTTAAAGATGAGAATAATTATTGCTGACCATTATCTACGTTGGAACTAAGCATAGGTACAATGTAACAAAGTTACATAGTTAGATTAAAGTTCTACAGAAGGAATGTAAACAGCTGAAAAGAAAGTTCATACTAGAAAAAAGTGAATTGTGAGCAGAATAATACAAATGTTGAGGAAATATAGAGCTGATGGATAAGTGGTGATACAATTTATTTTTTTCCAAAATCTTTATTTAATTTTGCACATGGGTATGACATTACCAATGAAGAATAATAGTAAAATGAACAAGTAACACAGGAATAAACCAAGAAACAAAGAAAAAGAACTATATTACACATATTTACAACAGTGTCATTCATCTAAATAAATCAGGTAATCATGCATATAAGTATGTCTGAAATATTAAGACAAAGAAAGGGAGGGTAAAACCGGGTTTAACAGGAAAGGGGGTAGGGAGATTCTCTATATTAAATTATTGATGTATTTGGAAATAATGCAATAAACCTTTGAAAGATGACTCAATGATCGAAAAACAAGAGAATATTTGTCAAAAAAAAAGATGTAGACATGCTATGGATTTAGTATCTAAGTAAAAGTATTGTTAAATAGTGCTTCCCAATATTCAATAAATTGAGAATGCCTTTTACAATTAAAAACCACAATTTCATGGGCTAACAAGTGTTTAGTTGCCATTTGTTTGAACCCCTCCCCCATGTAATTGCTGATCTGTCCATCCATTTGGATGCAATGAAAAGTTCGATTAACAGAAAGACGGTATTCAAGATATGGGTTTGTGTTGACGATAAGCCTGGGGGAGGAATGTGAAGTATTGCAAACTCCCATGTCAGGGTGGATTTTTCATGTCTATATTATATATTCAAAGCTTCAAAATTTTGAACTTCATATGTTCGACAACATATGATAGAAACTTGAATCTTTGAATATATAATAAAAACATTAAAAAAAAACACTTACCTTAATGCTCTGAGCAGGGGAGCAAGTCCCCCTGCACCCCCACATCTCCCTACTTAAATATACCAAATCCAAGACCACACTTCAGTGCAGAAAAGGGAAATATTTCCATTCTTTGTGTACGGAGCCATTGTCTTTCACCTTCGAACTTTTCAAAGTTCGATCATATGGTCTCGACCATATGACATTCGAACTTTAAAACATTCTATAATTTAATAGGGACCCGATTTTTCATATCCCATTTTGGCTTTGTCCAGATGTCTAGCTCTGAGGTTGAGAGGTATGACAAATGTGTCCAGGCCATCACAGTCAGCCAGAGATATTTCAAATTGTGACATACTTGTTGCACCCCACTCCCCCATGTAGTGACTCTGGATGTGCCCAGGCAAGGCAATGAGCAGTTATGCAGTGTAAATGTGCAGAGTATCCCCCCATCCACGGTAGACACAAGTACTACAGTGACTTTTCATCTCTCCTTGATTTTGCAGAATGTTCTGGTTTCTGTCCTATTTTTATACTGTTGGTTTATGCTTATTATTATTCAGAAAGTGCCTGTTGCTCTGTGTTTAAATAGCAATGCTTTAATGACCATCAGGTAAGCTTGTCTGAGATTGTAAGATGCAAGTACGCTTTAATAAGCATACTGTTAAAGAACTACCAACATTGAAAGCCTTTCTGCTGTTGCCATGCAGAGAATACTTACATAACTAAATAAGATATAAGCCTTGGGTATTGAAATGTATATGACAGTATTTGTAATAAAGGACAGGATTACATTATTTTAAGAAGCTCATTACATTTGTTGGAGACTTGCAGTCATCTTTGCAGGCTTTACCTGTAAACTAAACAGAATGCCAGTCTATCATGTGTGGTCCATAGCCTGTGCAGTAATCCTTTAAGCAATGTATTGTGAGCTTGTTTCTTGTTTGCTTTTCATTTTTTACCCCAGGCTGCCCCCTGTATTACTAATGGGCACAGACGGCTCCTAAATGCTTTATCCCATGCATGGGTCAAATTCTCTATGGAATGATCCCAGTTATTCTTATTATGGGTAATATGTAATTATCAACCACGGTATGTGTAAGGCAAATCTCTAACCAAATGAGGTTAATACAAGTACAATAAAGGAAACTGGCTAGGCTTAAAATGGCCTGCAAAGGCAATTAGCCCAGTAGCTATGAACCTATGAGCTAATATGCATATTTTTATACAATGAAAGATTTTTTTGTCTTCTTCTTGTATTTTGACTGCATGTATGTGTAAAATTTCTGACGATAATTATTCTGTAACTAAATGTGAAGCTTTTTCTCTCTCATCCGCCACTGAAAATGGGGCTTCTGAGTTTAACTGGACTATGCTGGTTAAATGGAAATGAATAAATAAAAAATACATGCACACACACACACACACACACACACACACACACGCACGCACACACGCACACACACACACACACACACACACACACACACACACACATTTCCTGTCAGGCCACACTGGCTGCTTGTAATAAGACTTCTCCTATTATGAGTTTATTTTAATGCTAAGGTTAAAGTCCCCAAAATCCTTACAGAAAATATAACAATAAATCATGACTTCAGTCCAGAATTTGAAGATTGACAAAAATATAGCAGCTTCCAGTAAACTGTATTATGAAAAACTTCTAATGTCTTAATATTAAACATGTTGCTGTAGGAAATAAAACATGGTTAAGTCTTGTGCCTGATCGAAGACTTAAACCCAGAAAGCTGGGAAATTATTATATAACCTTCTTCTTATTATTAGAAATGATTATATAAAACAGATTCCAGAACTAAGCATTTCAATTATCCTTCTTTAACAGAAGTGCCAGCGAAAGAGAATTTGAATTAATGTTAAAGATGGATAATTTATCCATTAAAAATGAAGTATTTTCATGACTAGGCTATGCATATGTATGTTATCAGAATATAGACTCTATGATCTATTAACTTAATTATTTGCACAACAAATAAGTATATATATATATATATATATATATATATATATATATATATATATATATATATATATATATAGACTTCTGCATACATTTAAGGTTTTCAATTCTTTTGACCAAAAGGAAAATAATCTCAAAGGCATTCTTTGTCTTGCCTGGTGGCTGAATCACTGTCATTACATTTTTGGCCTACATGCAAATGGTCTTGTACAGAACAATTCAAGTTTTGTGTATTACATTGTGATTCTTTAACAAGAGCCAAAAAATCCTCAAAAGAACCAACCTGCTGACAAATGATGAAACAGCTCTGAAAAAAGTGTAACACTCTGGTATAGAGGGGTTGCCATGTTTGGAAGGGGCAAAAAATGGATAAAAGCCAACATACCTTGGCCTACCCAATTCCCCACTTATTTTGTTATGTAAATGTGTGCTGCTTTTCTGTCAAAGTTACCAATCACATTAGCCATCAGCATCTATGCAAATGATGTGGGACTTTGGATCTTTGAAACAATTGTAAATAATACACATAATGTAACATTTAAACAAATAACTAAACACTCTGCTCTAAAAATTACTTATAGGGTTCCAGCTAACTTGTGAGCTCGAACTTTATGAGAAGCAATCTGACTTTCTCAATCTGTTTGGAGTAGCTAGCTCTTTCACTCAGTCTAGAGTAGCTATCACTCCTGGTGTCTCAAGAGTAACTAATTCTCCCACACTGTCTTTAAAGCAGGAAAGCTGCACCACCAAGAAAACATCAGTTTGGGACAGGAATGTGATATAAAGGAACTTGAGCAAGAGGGAGTGTATAAATATTTGGGAACTGATGAAGGATCAACAATAAAACATAAACAAATGTGAATAAAACTTAGTAAGGAATATTTTAGAAGACTTAAATTAATCCTAAAAACAGTGTTGACATTTAGGAACAAGGTGCAAGCTATAAAACAATTTGCTCTTCCTGTTCTAATTTACAGTTTTGGAGTGACTGACTGACCCTAAAAGGTGCTGGATAGGTTGGACAGGAGAACAAGAAGGATTCTTCATACTCATCGAATGATTTATAAAAATCAGTGCATACTAAAATTATATATTCCTTGTTCTGAAAGAGGTATGGACCTCCTCGAAATTGATTACTTGTATATATCTGCAATCGTGGGACTCCACACACATATCTACTGATCTCACAAGACTCAAACATAGTGAATGTTTTGAAACATGAGGAGAATAAGTCTAATATGACTTTCCCGCTTAGTTTAGCAGAAGTATATCAGTGTTAAGTGTGAATGGAAATCAAACCAGAAGCAGATAACAATCAGGGAGAAACTGAATGTGTAAAAAAAAACAAAAGAAAAAATATAAGGTGAAGGATCAGATGAGAAGGCAAGAAATGTGGAAAATGAATAAATATAGTTGTAAGTATAGAAAACTCTGGAACAACCTCATGTTGATCAGGACTGAACACAGGAATGGTTAAGGACAGGCAAATTTAAACCAAAAGATGAAAGGTTACTATTGTCAGCCCGAGATAGTGGACTACGTTCACATTGGTTTACAAAATTCATTGAGCATGAGGGAGAAATGTAGGTTCTGTAAAATAGAATTGGAAATAGTCGCACATCTTTTTGCTGGTTGTGATACACTGATGTCAGAAAGACTGTATACTGAAAGGCATAATAATGTGGCAAGACTGTTGTACTGGGCATTGGTCAAACATTATAATATTGAAGTAGGTGAAAAACACTGGAAAAATGAGCCACAAAGCATCATAGAAAACAATGAAGTTTATATCACATGGGATTACCCATTATCAACAGTTCAAAAAGGTTGTGAGAAAAACAGATATAGTAGTCCATAAAAAGAAGAAAAAAGTAGCATTGATCATTGAAATCACTACACATGCTGACTACAGTATCTTATGTACAGAGAGAGAGAGAGAGAGAGAGAGAGAGAGAGACAGGAAGTCATAAAATACCAGGATATGCAGACAGAAATGAGGACAATGAGGAAGAAGGATACCCAGACAGTTACAATAGTAGTAGGAGCAATGGGTTTTATAAAATGAATTTACAATCCTACTTAAATATGTTACCAATACATGTAAAACCATATGAATTGCAGAAGGAGTCATTACTGGGCAGTTTGTGAGTGTTGTTAAGAGCACTTCTGACTAATATCAAATATTGAAAGAATACTAATTTCATGAACTTTAATCATACTTTGACTTAGGAATGGATTCCATTCCCATCATAGTATTAGAAACCCAAAAGACTTGGAGAAATTAAAAATCTGGTGTAGGTAGTTCTGCCAAACTGTATGGAGTGAATAGCTCTCCAGCTCTGTATCTTAAGTAGCTAGTTATCCCACTCTGGTGTAACTAGCTTTCCTGCACTGTCTAGAGTAGCTCGTTCTCTCACTCTGTCTGGAGTAGGTGTTTCCCCCACACTCTCAGTAGTAACTAGCTCTCCTGCACTGTCTGGAGTAGATAGTTTTCCCCAACTCTTTGGAGTGAATAGCTATCCAGCTCTGTCTGTAGTAGCTATCTTTCCCACTCTGTTTGCAATATCTACCTCTCTCACTCTGTCTGGAGTATCTATCTCTTTCTGGAGTAGCTAGCGATCTCACTGTGTCTGGAGTAGCTAGCTCTCACACACTGTCTAGAGTAGCCAGCTCTCTCAGTCTTCTGGAGGAGCTACCTGTCTTGCTCTTTGCCTGGAGTAGCTAAGTCTCTCATTCTATCTGGAATATCGCTTCCATAAAAATTCAACTTCCAGCTCCATCATAGACTGGATCCTTACCAATTCCCCCCACCAATACCACAATCCCACCACCTTACCTGACTCCCTCAGTGATCATCTCCCTACCACCATCTTAAGACACAACTCCCATATTCCTAAACCCCACCTTATCAAAGACTGTCAAAAACTATCGACTTTCAATTCATCCCAATTTAACTCCATTCTCCACAGCATAGATTGGTCCATTCTAAAACACCTCCCCCTAAACGATGCTGTAAGCACTTTCAATAACATCTTCATGAATACTCTAAACTTCTTAGCTCCCTCTAGGAAGATCAGAGTAAAATCAAACCATGCTCATTGGCTCTCCAAAGAGACTAGGTCCCTTATGAAACAAAGAGATCATGCTTGGAAAACCTGGACTAAAACTAAACAACCACCTTTTCTTCAAAAATACAGGCAACTGAGGAACCTTGCAAAAAAACATACAACTAATGACAAAAGGTTACACTATAGCTCTGCTCAGCTTAACAACAAATCCAATCCTCGAAAATATTGGTCACCTCTCAACAACATCCTCTATCCTGGAAAGCCCTCTAATCCCTCCCCATACCCTAACTCTTCCTCTCATGAAACAGCTACCCTGTTGAATAAACACTATCTCTTCTATCCAAAATCTGGTAACCTCTAAGCCAAACTCTATTTCGACACCCACCCCTCCAAGTCACACTAACACAACTTTGTTTTTTTTTGAGCCAGTTCCCATTACTTACATCAAATCTCTACTATTCAAGCTAAAACCTTGCTCTCCTTCCACTGACAATCTATCTCCTACATTCCTCAAACTTGCTGCTGACTCAGTTGCCTATCCTGTATCTATACTAATTAACCGATCTATTCTGGAATCAACTGTCCCCACCCTTTGGAAATCTTTATTCACTATCCCTCTTCATAAAGGTGAAAACTCCACTGACCCCTCAAACTACTGACCCATTGCCATTCTGTCCCCTCTCTCCAAGATATTAGAAAAATGTGTTCACTCACAGCTTCTCAATCACCTCCTCACACATCACTTACTTACCCCTACCCAACATGGATTTTGTCCTCACCACAGCACCACCACTGCCCTCCTCTCCTTCACTCATATCATTGCAGAGGCCCTAGACAACAATAAACTCATTTCCTGTCTCTTCCTAGATCTCTCCAAAGCCTTCGATACTGTCTCTCATCCTCTACTACTATCCAAACTCGCAAATCTCCACCTATCCCCCGCCGCACTTACCTGGTTTAATAGTTACCTATCTGGCAGGGAACAATCTGTTAAATGGCTCTCATCCTCCTCACCTTTCCTTCCCATCTCCACTGGTGTTCCCCAAGGCTCCATCTTGGGACCCCTTTTGTTTAACATCTTCACCAATGATCTTTACACCTCATGCAAAGAATCCTCCCTTATTCAGTATGCCAATGACTCCACACTTATATCCATCTCAAATAACATTCCTGAACTATACTCTCTGACCCAATGGGCCCTACTATCCACTGAACAATGGCTCTCTCACAACATATTGATCCTAAATCCCAAAAAGACCAAACTCCTACTTTTCCTTCCCCGTTCTCTTTCTCATCGCAAAAACTCCTTTTTTATTACATCTTCTAACAATACAAATATCAAACCTGACACCCACACAAAACTCCTAGGGGTCATTATCGATGACGAACTCAAGTTCAACCTACACATACTCCAATGTATAAAAAAAAACAAACCAGAAACTAGGTCTGCTATATCGGAACAAAAAATTCCTAACCCGTGAATCTAGACTTACCCTGGGCCAGGCACTCCTCCTCCCCTCCCTCTTATATGCCTCCCCAGTTCTTACCAATATCCAGGCCTCCACTCTAAACAAACTGCAACAGACTTACCATAAAATAGCCAGATTCATTACTAACTCCCCATACAACTCACACCACTGCATTTCTTTAAACTGTCTTCAATGGCTTGAACTTCCCCACTTTCTGCTATCTTATCAATTTCATATGCTACACTCTATTATTTATAAACCCTCCTTCTGTCCATCTCTATCTTCCTTAGTCTCCATTTACATCCCATCCCAGACCCTCCGTACTTCTAACCAACAATTACTTGATATCAACCACCCAAAAAGGTCAGTAGCCAAACTACTCTACAAACACTCCCTTGCCCATGCTTGGAACAAACTTCCCATTGACTTACGTTCAATCTCCCACACCTCACACTTTAAAAATGAACTAAAAGCTTATTTTCTCAATTCAAGAACCTGCCCTTGCCATGACCCTACCTAGTCTTCCTTCCCTTTATGTAGCCTCAAAAGGACCATACTTAGTACCTCATTACACCTCTCTCTCCAATGTGTCTACTGTGCATTTGCACAATTTTATACAAACAAAAAATGTTCATTGTTGACCTATTGAACTATATCAATGTAAAATTGTTACTTAGCTTCTTTTTAATGCAACTTTAAATTTATGCATGTATCCCAACATATGTGAATCGTTTTGCTATAACTGCTATTATATCAATATTGTTTAAAATTGTACTTGTTTTAAAATGTATTACTGGAGCTTTTCTCCTCGGGTCTCCACTGAAAATGGTCCACAAGCCCAGTTGGACAAACCCGGTTAACAAATGTCAATAAATAAATAAATAAAATAAATAATAGCTACTCCTCTCACTTTCTCGCTCTCTCACTCTGGAGTAGCTAGCTCTCTTGCTCTGTCTGGAGTAGCTAGCTCTCTTGCTCTGTTTGGAGTAGCTAGCTGTCTTGCTCTGGAGTAGCTAGCTCTCTTGCTCTGTCTGGAGTAGCTAGCTTTCTTGCTCTGGAGTAGCTAGCTCTGTTGCTCTGTCTGGAGTAGCTAGCTCTGTTGCTCTGGAGTCGCTAGCTCTCTTGCTCTGTCTGGAGTAGCTAGCTCTCTTGATCTGGAGTAGCTAGTTCTCCCACACCATGCACCACCAACTCTTGCTATGCTGCTCTTTTCTTTGCAAGTAGTTATTCTGTGCCCACTCTGTTTGCTGCAAAAGTATGTAATGACACAAGCAACTTATACTTTTTGTGGGCTTTCCTGATGCACAGCACCACTATCACCACTGCCGTAAGGACTGGTTGGAAGAGAAGAGGGGTGACATGACAACCCCAAGGCCTCTGCAGTGATGCTGATGACTCAGCGATGATGCTTAGCTGACAGCCAAACAGAATATGATGACATTTCAAAAATAAAAATTCCAGATTACTGGACTGATGTCATAGAAGCTTCAAGTTTCTGTTATAAAAAAAGCGACCTACATACTGTTTAAAGCCTATACTCGCCCTGCTGGTAGAAGTTGTACATACTATATATTTTGCCGTTCTACTTCTTGATGATGTCTTATCGACAATATCTGCTCATTGCTCAAGTCACGTTATCTCTTCATATTCTTTTTTTATACTTTATGCTATTTACAAATGTATATTTTGCATCTGTTGTCTTATCATTCTTATTATATTTTCTTTACCTTCTATTATATGAAAATCTGTATTCGATTGTATTTTGATTTCATTCACCTGACCTATGCCTCAGATTGGTCCGTTGTGATCAGTGCATTACCCCTGTAAACAGACTTAAATAAGTAACACAGGTAAATAACTTAACTGACCAGAAAATCTGAAAAACTAATGATGTGGTATATATATATATATATATATATATATATATATATATATATATGTATATATATAATCTATATCTATGGTACTTGCGTATTATCGCAACCAGATTTTGCGACCTCTTTTACTTTCTTCACTTTTACTGAAATGGCCTCACTGAAGTGTGATATCGAAGGGTAGACTGGCAGAAGGTCTGTTGGGGATATCGGTAGGGGTTTTAAAAAAACTAGTAAGACATAATTTTGAGGTGTGTGGGTAGCGTCCTTTAAAGACGTCCAGCACTGAATTCAGCAATCGCAGTGGTTGCATGTGTGTACGTGTGTTGGGCTGAAAGGAATGCAGGAGTTAGCGTACGATCTGTGGAATGGATTACTTTGTACTGCAGTTCCTTTTGGTAAAGGACTACTACTTCTTCGGCTTTACCTTTTTGTTTTTTGTTTTTTGTTTTTTGGATCATGTACGACAGTATTATGAAGGTTAGAAACAGGTTTGGTGGACTTAGGTAGCTTCATCATTGAAACGGCTGATAAATAATACAGGTTTGAAAACAGAGATTTCCTACTTCACTGACTACAGCATGTGGAAGGAACATGTTCGCAGTAGAATGGGACTTGCTTAACTGACAGGAGATGCTGGCGGTAAAAGGGGAAACCTGTTTTTGAACCTTATCTTATGAGCTGTTTCAATGATAAACCTTCCTAAAAGTACAAAAACATTACAGAACATGTCTCTAACCTTCATAACACTGCAGTGCTACTATTTGACCTAAACAGAAGCAACCAGCATTAGCGCAAAAATCTGGTTGTGATAATATGTAAGTACTATATATAACTATAAACAGAAACATAATGCAACTGCTTCATCACAGGATAACACAAGAAATCAACTCGTCCTTATGTCTATGCATATCTAAAAAAACAACTTCCCTTCTTCAGCCTTGTAAGCCATCTATAGCCATCTGTTTCATTCCTCGGCTGCATTCAACTTCTTCACTCTACAGATCAATTTATTATGATGTAAGACATGCAGAATTACTGCATCTACCTACTATATTATAGAAAGATGCATTTAACTTGCACATATTGAAAAATACTGTATGTCCTTCCTGAAATATGCAACTTTTGCAGTTCTGTAGTTACCTGTAGTCTTGGTAGTTGCTGGAATGGATTTTCCCACTTAACAAACAAACAAACAAGCAAATATTGTATAAGTATACATGGGCTGAAATGGGGCATTTATAGTCCAGATTACCTAACAGTGAAATACAAATAAAAGACAAAAAAATGAAATAAATAAAATTAAATGGAAGTTGAACATACAATTATAACATATTTCAAGAACTGGAAATACTGATATTAATTTATGAGGACTGCAATATAATATGGTAAGGCTAAGTGGAAAGAGATCCATGTGCAATAAATTACCTCCCTGTCATATGAAGGAATAAGGCTATATGCTTTTAATGACCTACTCCCTGTGGTACAGGGTTTGATTCCCTCAGCTTACATTTCCCCCATTGTGTGACCTTGAGCAGGTCACTTAACCAGATAGTGCTTTAGGCAACTGGAAAACTGGGCTAGGCTCCAAAATGTCTCCTGACTGCATGCCCAGTAACTACCTATGAACCTATAAAGTAAGGATGGAAGGAAGGGGAAAAAACAAAATGAAAGACAGAAAAAAATAGCGAAAAGAGGATGGAAGTGAGTGAGGGAGAACAGCATTAGGTGAGTAGTGAGGAAGAAGAAAATTTAAGGAAAGAGAGAGCGAAGGTCAAACTAAGAAAATGATAAAACTCATAAACATTTTCATTCTATATTATCTCTAAACCCGTAAAAAGTGGTAAAAGTGTCAAATGCAGTACAAATAAACACAAAAAAGGCACTGGAGGGACGCACACGATCCAAAATCCATGAGTTTAATAGAAATTCACACCAAAGTAAATAAACATGTACAATAAATACCACACTCTGTATATGTTTTTTACTTTGGTGTGGATTTCTATTAAACTCATGGATTTTGGATCATGTGCCTTTTTTTGTGTTTATATTATCTCTTCATATTCCTGAGATTTTACTTCAGCATATCATATTTACACTTAACTACTTTTCTGTAATTCATTGTACAACAACTTTTTCTCCCTAGTCCTCTGCTGAAAAGGGTCTTTGCCCAGTTAGACTTTCCTGGTAAACAAATACAAATAAATAAACACACACACACACACACACACACACACACACACACACACACACACACACACACACTCACAATTTCTAATATGTATGGGAGGGAAACCCTGATTTCCTTCATTGTGAATTGCTGTGATGGTGTGTTTATTGTGCTTATGTACAAGTGTTTTCTTGTATGTTAAGTATGTTTATGTTCCCTTCTATAATTTGAAATTAACTGTAACTAAATTATGTATTTATGTTTTTCATTCTTTTCTTACTGTTTATAGCTAAAAGGGGCCTCCTGTGTAAATACTTCCAACTTAAACAAACAAGCAGTCCTTGTGTGTGTGTGTGTGTGTGTGTGTGTGTGTCTGTGTGATGTGTCTGTGTGTGTGTGTATGTGTGTGTGTTTGTGCATGTGCCATGTTGAGTGTGTCGTGTGGGCGTGTCTGTGTGTGTCTATGCATGTGCCATGTTGAGTGTGTCATGTGTGTGCCTGTGTTTGTATCTATGCATGTCACATATTGAGTGTGTCATATCTTCATGGGTCTGAAAACATATTTGATGTTTCTTTTAATTCTGTCCATTCAGGATCTTCGTTATGTTCAACAGGGTCTTCATAAATACTTCTCCAAAATGTGCCTATTTCTTTCTTTTTTTTTGGTGGTGTTTTGTTTTGCTTTGTTTCCAAATTCTCTATTGAAAGTTTTAAAAAATGAGGAGAATAAGTCTAGGATGACTTCCCTGCTTAGTTTAGCAGAAGCATATCAGTGTCAAGCGGGAATGGAAATTAAACCAGAAGCAGATGAAAACCAGGCAGCAACCGAACCACCAAAAACACAATAGAAAGACCATAAGGAAAAGGATGGAATGAGAAGGGAAGGACAGATTTTTCGAGCACCGTTTTATCTACATTTAAGTGTAAATCGGCTGCTCATTACCATAGCGGTGCTCAACTTGGCTTTAAAATGGATGCATCACTGGTTTACTGGAGCTTTTTTATCCCAGAGCTCACTGAAAAAGGGCTACCACAACTCAATTGGGCTACCCCAGTCAACAACAGCAATACATGAATCAATTACAAATAATTGTACAAATGTATTTGTGTAAGTTATGTTTGTGTCAATGTACATTATTAACTGCATTGTTTAAAATATTCTGTGTTCTGCTCATTGAACTCAGGTCTTGGTTGAAAAGGGCTGGCTGGTCCATATGTAACTCAGTAAATAAGTAAATAAACAAATAAATAAACAAACACTAAATAAATAAATGAATGTCAGACTCAGGAGTGTAACAGTCCTCTTGTGCTGCAGTGCAGTGTTGGCATTGAAAAATTAAATTAATTACCTGGAGTGGAAATAAAAACCATAGTCTTCCAGAATTAAAGGTGAGAATGTTACTGTATGAGGCACTGACATGAACCTCTCTACCAGTCTGACTTTGATCCACAGTAAACAGTCCAGGATTAATTCTCAAGCCCATATCCCTGACTGTGTTCTGGAAGGAGAGGCAGAAAAATTACCCCAGAGAATGCAATAATTCTTATGATGGTCAACTATGGACTGCATGCTCATCTGTAGATTTCTCCTTCCAGTTGTTTCTTTATGTACTTAATGTTACCTGTGAGTACAAATGCCACATTGTGAGTGCGGGACTGCTGCAGTTTCTTTTATGCTGTTTTCTTTGGAGCTATTTTAAACTGCAGCCAGTGTAAAATAACCCCACATTATCATACAGTACACACAGTCAGGAGAGATTATGTTAAACATCACCATATCTTACATTAAAACTTGCAGCTTTCCTGTAGTAAAAAGTACTGACTGTACTTACAGCCAGAGCTATAACTAGAATGGAGTGAAAGTGGCAGCCATCCCAGGTGCAAGGTGTTATGGGCACAGTTAGGGATGCCAGTCGCTCGGTTGTGCAGTACCAGCATTCATTTCCAGAGCAGCATTATTGAACTCCTTTACTGAAATCAGTGCTGATATTATCTATGCAGTCAGGATTGAAGAACTTCAGTTGTATAAGTTGTAGCAAGCTGCTTGCTGCAAATGTAGCATGCAGTTTGCTAGAGTTTTAAAAGAAGAAGGACTAGTCCTGAAGAAGGACTTGGAGTTAAGGGGCAGTTAGGGTTCTGTAATTCTTTTAGTTCAGAAACTAACTAGGAAAATGTGTTTTGCTTTCTTGTATTCTCTTTGTTCAAAACAATTATTTCCTATTTCCTCGGCAATTTCATATCCTAAATTGTATCTAACTGTACTGTTTAATTCTATCTTAAATAAATAATTTTTATCTGTTCACTTTTTAAAAAAGCTTTTGATTAGTCATCTGGTTAGTCATGCCAGACAGTTTTGTGATACACTACAGTTTGCGTTGGTAACTATTTGGCTTATTAACGAGTGAAACTGTAATGAGAGGCCCACGGCCTTATAATCTTGTGTGTGTGTGTGTGTGTGTGTGTGTGTGTGTGTGTGTGTGTGTGTGTGTGTGTGTGTGTGTGTGTGTGTATCTGTGTGTGTGTGTATCTGTGTGTGTGTGTGTGTGTGTATCTGTGTGTGTGTGTGTGTGTGTGTATCTGTGTGTGTGTGTGTGTGTGTGTGTGTGTGTGTGTGTGTGTGTGTGTGTGTGTGTGTGTGTGTGTATCTGCATGTGTTTGTGTGTGTGTGTGTGTGTGTTATCTGTGTGTGTGTGTCCGTCTGTGTGTGTGCACAAAAGTTTATTCAAATTACAGCTAGTGTGGGCAGGTGAGCACTGGAAGACAACGAATCCTAAAGAGAGCAGTGAGAAAGGGGTCTGGTGAGCTAGGTCAAGGGCCCTGCTCAGTGGGGCGTTTCACTGGGAGTCCTATTCTTGGGTGCAGAGGGTGCATGCTCACACCCATGGCAGCAGTGCATATTTTCTGCATACTCTTGAGGTCAAACTATACATTAGTGGTCAGTAGAATAGATCCAGTCACTGTCTCATTTCTCATCAACTACTGAAACAACTGGGCACTAGACGCTACCTGCCTCTAGACAGACATCTTAAATAAAGCAGCAGGACAGTTGTTTATGTATCAGTCCTTAGCAGTCTGAACAAGTCAAAACTTCTGATGAACAAAGAATAGTTCTCTATGGAGGTGTATTGTAAAAAAAAAACACACACACACACACACACATTTCCTTATCCAAATAAAAATGGTGACTAAAACATCCTGTACATGTATTCCACATTAAGCTCTGACGTACACACGGTCATGTCATGAGATGAACGTGGCTCAAAGTGATAGCAGGCCTCACTGAGCTAACTAATCGACTATGCTTGAAGATGTGAGACTCAAGAGACTCTGACAGGCCAGCTGGCCAGCTCATACTGTATATGGCTGGTTGATATAATTTGTAGCCAAAAACCGCTTCTAAATTAAGTGGATGTAGGAGAAGAAACAGAATCGTGCAGCAGCAGTAGCTGAAGAAGAAGCACACATTCCTCTGATACTGGAAAAGTACAAGGCTGTAAGTTCTATCTATGTACTAGGCTCTGCAATTAACATTTCAATATTGACACTGTAGTGTAGTATAAAAGGGTGCGGCTAGGGTGCTGCACTCCCAAGGTGCCATTCTTGGATGAGGCATTAAATTAAGGGTCCATTGTGTGAGTGCTTGGTAGCTCAGGTGGATGTAAAAGACCCCATGGCACTTATTAAAAAGAGTAGGCCCACTACCTCTAGTTAGTATGAACACTCCATCATGTCTCTCCTAGACACAGGCCATTCTAATGGGGCTTATACAGTCAACAAAGGTAAACAAATAATGAGCAAAGCAGTCTGAATTTAAAATCTGAGGATGTCACAGTTGCTCTGTTGTAAAGAAAACTGCCCTGGAACAATCTTCTGTTTCCAGTGTATGCACAGTGTTTGTTAATGACTAGCTTGGGGCATGGTCACATATTAGTCGCTGCAGATATAAGTTTATGAAAAAAAGTGTTTGTAGCCACTAACAAAATATTTCTTTTCTTTTGCACATTTAGTTGAGAAGGTTGCAGGCTAGCAATCCCAAATGCCCCAGCTATTCCTGGACAATGTCCCTTTCTCTAGCTACTACACTGAATAACATAATAATATAACAGTGGGTGACCTGGATTCTCAGTATCTGTCCTAATGACCTTTCCCATTCCCTACCACCACTTATTAGAAAATCCCTTCTACTGCATCCTTTTCATAGTTCAGCTCTGTTCCATGTTTTAATGCACTAAACACTCTACTGCCCACCTTTAGCTCAAAAAATAAAATGTAACACTGTTCACTAAAGACCACCAAAGAAATTATAATAACACTACATAGAATCCAATCCATCTTTTATCTAGGTGCTTTGCTCTCTTTTGCCTGTTTGCCATCAAGCCCCTGTCTACTAGACTTAAGCCCATCCATTCCTTTAGCAAAGGGAAACCATCCCCACCATATCTACTACAGTTATACAGGCCAGTGTCATTAAGTTTATGCCCCTAGCTGCATCATGACAAAGAAGGCATTTGTATAAGTCTATATCACGTCTCCCTAGCTGTGGAAATGTGTACACCTGCATCGTTGCAAGAACTACTTTCACCTCTCTACCTACACATGCTTACTTCTTTGCATGTGAAGACAGGGGATATAATCATCCATTTGGTTAGCCACACTGCACGTCCTTCCTTGCACTAGGTCCTGCTTTTCATTCTCTGGGGTTTGTGCAACAAGCACTGGGGGTTATAGCTGAGCTGGTTAGGAACCAGCTCCCCCTCACTCAGGATGGGCAAGTCATAGATGGTCTTTTCTCATCTTCCTCTGCCCAGCTGTTCTGCCTAGACCTTCCAGCACCTGAGTGGCTAATCACATTCTGGTCATCTAGGTTGTAATCAGGGCTTTATCCCTGTGTGCCACAGAGTCGATCAGCTCCTTCTCAACCTTTGATCTACAGAATGATGATTCTCAGAACTGGCAATGAGGTTTTGAATACCTCCCCTTCAGAAAGTTAAGAATAACCCAACCCTTCTCAGTTAGAAAGCTCAGTTCACAGCACAACTACAAACAGAAACATAATGCAACTGCTTCATCACAGGATAACACAAGAAATCAACTCATCCTTATGTCTATGCATATCTAAAAAAACAACAACAAAAAAAAAGCTAGAGTCAATTGGCAATACTACATGCCAGTATTCATGCAATTTACGGACATATACAAATCTCTTTGATAACTTCCATTTCTAACTAACAGAAAATTCCTATTTTACCCATAGCTTCCTTTCCCTTCTTCATCCTTGTAAGCCATCTATAGCCATCTGTTTCATTCCTCGGCTGCATTCAACTTCTTCACTCTACAGATCAATTTATTATGTTGTAAGACATGCAGAATTACTGCATCTACCTACTATATTATAGAAAGATGCATTTAACTTGCACATATTGAAAAATACTGTATGTCCTTCCTGAAATATGCAACCTTTGCAGTTCTGTAGTTACCTGTAATCCTGGTAGTTGCTGGAATGGATTTTCCCACTTAACAAACAAACAAACAAACAAGCAAATATTGTATAAGTATACATTGGCTGAAATGGGGCATTTATAGTCCAGATTACCTAACAGTGAAATACAAATAAAAGACAAAAATGAAATAAATAAAATTAAATGAAAGTTGAACATACAATTATAACATATTTCAAGAACTGGAAATACTGATATTAATTTATGAGGACTGCAATATAATATGATAAGGCTAAGTGGAAAGAGATCCATGTGCAATAAATTACCTCCCTGTCATATGAAGGAATAAGGCTATATGCTTTTAATGACCTACTTCCTGTGGTACAGGGTTTGATTCCCTCAGCTTACATTTCCCCATTGTGTGACCTTGAGCAGGTCACTTAACCAGATAGTGCTTTAGGCAACTGGAAAACTGGGCTAGGCTCCAAAATGTCTCCTGACTGCATGCCCAGTAACTACCTATGAACCTATAAAGTAAGGATGGAAGGAAGGGGAAAAAACAAAATGAAAGACAGAAAAAAATAGCGAAAAGAGGATGGAAGTGAGTGAGGTAGGACAGCATTAGGTGAGTAGTGAGGAAGAAGAAAATTTAAGGAAAGAGAGAGCGAAGGTCAAACTAAGAAAATGATAAAACTCATAAACATTTTCATTCTATATTGTCTCTAAACCCATAAAAAGTGGTAAAAGTGTCAAATGAAATACAAATAAACACAAAAAAGGCACTGGAGGGACACACACGATCCAAAATCTATGAGTTTAATAGAAATTCACATCAAAGTAAATAAACATGTACAATAAATACCACACTCTGTATATGTTTTTTTACTTTGGTGTGGATTTCTATTAAACTCATGAATTTTGGATCATGTGCCTTTTTTTGTGTCTATATTATCTCTTCATATTCCTGAGATTTTACTTCAGCGTATCATATTTACACTTAACTACTTTTCTGTAATTCATTGTACAACAACTTTTCTCCCCAGGCCTCTGCTGAAAAGGATCTTTGCCCAGTCAGACTTTCCTGGTAAACAAATACAAATAAACACACACACACACACACACACACACACACACACACACACACACACACACACTCACTCACTCACACACAATTTCTAATATCTATGGGAGGGAAACCCTGATTTCCTTCATTGTCAATTGCTGTGATGGTGTGTTTATTGTGCTTATGTACAAGTGTTTTCTTGTACGTTAAGTATGTTTATGTTCCCTTCTATAATTTGAAATTAACTGTAACTAAATTATGTATTTATGTTTTTCATTCTTTTCTTACTGTTTATAGCTAAAAGGGGCCTCCTGTGTAAAATACTTCCAACTTAAACAAACAAGCAGTCCTTGTGTGTGTCTGTGTGTGTGTGTGTGTGTGTGTGTGATGTGTCTGTGTGTGTGTGTATGTGTGTGTGTTTGTGCATGTGCCATGTTGAGTGTGTCGTGTGGGCGTGTCTGTGTGTGTCTATGCATGTGCCATGTTGAGTGTGTCATGTGTGTGCCTGTGTTTGTATCTATGCATGTCCCATATTGAGTGTGTCATATGTTCATAGGTTGGTACTAGGCTATCAGCCCTAGGGCCTATACAAGCCTAGCCATAACAGTTCCCTGGCTATTTCTTCCCACAGTATTTACTTCCTTGGACCCCTGTCTAGTAGGGCGACTGACGTGATCCCTGGGGTGAATTTCCTATCTCCCATCCAATCATCAAGGTTCCTTTTGAAGAGGGCCAAAGAGGTGCTCTGCTTGACATGTATGGGAGTCTCTGGGTCAGGAACCTACCCCTCCAGCATGTTTTGTTCATTGTAATGACAAGGTTTAGATCCCTGGAACATGTGGCTCTGAGTGATTGGGATTTCTTTAAGTGTAGCGTGTCCAATAGCTCTGGGTTTGACATGGCCTTGTATGTTAAGCAGAGATTGCCTCTGAGTAGACAATATGTGACAGAGTATAGGTGGAGTTTTTAGACGGTCAGCATAGCGCATCTGCTTTAGGCCTGTGATTCTTTTAGTGAGGTATTTCTGCGGCCTTTCCAGTTGTTGCAGATGTCTTGAGAGGTACATACCAAATGGGGAGTTGTATTCTATAAGGTCTAATGAGGGATATGTGCTGTAATATTATGTTCAACAGGATGCTCACAAATGGTGCAGATACTGTGCATGAGTTATCCTGACTGCCAGTTGCTGCAAGGCCATGTGAAATGACATTATTCTTACAGCTAGCTATACTAAAATATGATAAAGCCCTCTTTTAGTGTTGAAAAATTAATAGATTTATGATGTTGTACATTTCTTTATTAGCATGTCACTGATCAGATTTTACATCAACAAAGAACTCCTGAATAAATAAAAAAAGCTGCAAATATTAGTGTTTAGGGTCAACATAAACTCATATGCAGAAATGTACAAGCTGTCCTTATATCTGTCTGGTTATCTTATCAGCCTTCCATTTTTAGATAGTCTGATAAGACTAGTTGCTTCTCTGGTTGGGTAGGCACTTTCCGGCTACTTTAAAAGAGAACCGCACATGCAGACTGAAAAAACATGTTTATCTCATCATGTCTTGATGTTTCCTACATTTTAACACCACTTTTGGAATCTATACTTTTTTTTAAATATAATTCCAGAGTCTGGCCACATGGAGTCCGGCATCCTGATTTTTTACCCTACCTTTAAGTATTCCACAATGCAATGTTTGGCTTTAAAATATTATTACATCATAGCCCCAAAACACCTGTCAATGCATTGACATTACATGTGTTTTCACATATACCCTGCTTTCTTTTAGTCAGTCAGGTTTAATTACTGTTTCTTGCTTTTCAATGACTGCTTAAAAGACAAACAGGGATAATCACACAAAACAGTATTCTCAGTGCCTGTTACTTGTTTTTCTATCTAAAGTGGCTAATTTTAATTTTTGTCATGTCTGAGTTGTAGACCTTAAACTCATCTCACCTCCTCTTTGTATCTATCAAAGTGGCAAAGGTAATTTGAGGACAGAAAGAGACTATGGTGCAGCAAAAATAAGTTCCCACTGTAAGTATATGGATAGTACAAGGCAACAGTACATGGACTTTGTCTCCTGCTGTGAGCTATCAATCACAGCAGCAAACAGCTCAAATTACCTTTGCTACTTTGATAGACATGAAGGGGAGATGTTTAGGAGGAGGTGAGATGAAAGGAGTACAACTCACACAAAAAAATGAAAATTGGCCATTGTTGAAAGAAAAAATGTAACAGGCACAGAGAATACTGTTCTCTGCGATTATCTTTGTTTGTCTGTTAAGTATTCAATGAAAGGCAAGAAACCATAATTAAACATGAACTTACTAAAAGAAAGCAGGGTATATGTGAAAATACATGTAAAGTCAGTGCATTGACAGGAGCTTAGGGACTATGATGTAATATTTTAAAGGCAAACACTGCATTGTGGGATACCTAGAGGTAGACTAAAAAATCAAGATGCCAGACCTCATGTGTGCAAACATTGGAATTACATTTAAAAATATAAAAAACTGTACATAGAGTCCAAAAGTGGTGTTAAAATGTAGAAAGCATCAAGACATGATGAAGTAAACATGTTTCTTTCAGTCTGAGGGTGCGGTTCTCCTTTATCTTCTCTCTGCAACTATGAATTCACACATAGGTCATACATCTTTGTAGAATGCTGCTTTGTCTGAGTTGAATAATTCTTCTTTGTTAAATAGCTATTTTTTCTATCTATCTATATGAACAGATGCCTTGCATTCCATCTATACAACTTGTGATCATCTTCTTGGACAACATAAGATCTGAGATTGTTAAAGTTCTCATAACTGTTGAATATTGAATCTGTCTCTGTTTTTATAGATCAGATTATTTTAGTTGCTTCTTTCATAATAATACTGCTGTTTCTACTGTATCTGCAAATAAGTGAAGTCAGTAATTTACTTTTTGACCTCCTTCACATTAGCAATTGAGTTCTTAAAAAACTGAGACCCTATAGATGAGTGTTCCTATATCAGGTCCATAGGTTTGTACTAAGCTAGCTGCCCTTGTGGACCATTTTAAGCCTAGCCAACTTCCTTTGCAAAGGTGACAATCAAACACTGAACCCTGAGTCTGTGAGGTAAACATCTTACCAATTATACCAACCTCCAACCCCCAAACTGCATGAGGGCAGTTTGTCTAACTAGTGCTAGTCTTATTTTTAATCGTTTTTCATTGTTTAAAAGGGTTTCTCCATCTATCCATTCAATAATGAGCAATATGGACTTGAAGTTATGTGGTTACATTTCCATCTTTGTTCAAACCTTTTAAGTGATAGGCTTTTAAACTGTGGACCATTATCTGAAACAACAACATTGGGTGTCCTGAAAATACAAACCTCAATTCATTTGTTAAACCATTACTTGTAATATCTTGTCAGTTGAATTACTTAAGGGTACTTTGAAGAATGATCTACACACACATGAAATATGTAGCTACACACGCATGAAATATGTAGCATCATTGAACTCACACAAACCAGTTAATGTTTCTTCACTTCCATTGCTATATGGTACAAAGTGTACACATTGCCATGTTTGCATGACTTGTTCTAACTGTTCCAACATTTTTGGGAACTGCGTTAAATCCCTAGGTCTTCCCTTTTATTTCACCATTCTAGGATGTGACTCATATTTTCTCAAACATCTGTTCTTTCAGATTGTTAGATGAGGTAATCTTGTCAGGTTTGAATATTAAGCCATAGAAAAAGTTATTTTTTTTTTAATGTAAGACTGGATTACTTTCTAATGATTTTTGCTCTGACCAAACTCTCATTGTTATGGACAATGGATTCATAAACATAGGGTGAAATAACAAAGTAGCTGTGTGCAGAATGTTAGTATGTTATCATTTCATTAACATGGAGTATAGTAATGACACACCACCACAATGTCTTCATGAATCTTGCAATCATGTGTGTAAGATTCTGGGTTGCAGTTGCATTACTGTAAATCCTTGTCACTGCTCCACATTGTAATCTGTCATTCAAGTTTGTGAACTATGGCGCCCCATTTACATATTTGTCAGTTATAGAACCCTATTCACATATCAGTCAATCTTAGAACCCATTCATATGTTTGCCAGTTGTGGAACCTCATTCACATGTTTGTCAATTGTGGAACCCCTTTCACATGTTTGTCAATTGTGGAACCCCTTTCACATGTTTGTCAGTTGTGGAATCCTATTCACATTTGTCAATTGTGAAACCCCACTCCCCTGTTTGTTAGTTGTGGAACACCATTTGCATAGCAGCTGTATACCAGGTCTCCTCCAGTAATGGACATGTGTATGCTGTTGCTCCATTGGTTTTGGGTCTGTCTATGAAATATGCAAGACTAAGGTATTTGTGTTGTACCGCACACTGCTCCAGTGCAATAGCTAACCTTGTCCATGAATCCTAGTCTTTTTTTCAGTAGCTGAACCTCTAAGTCAGTGGCAGTATTGCCCAAAGAATCTGCACTTCTTTTTGGAAATCTTCATTCTGTTCCAGTTAATCTAATGTGCCAGGTGTTATTCCTGCATATTAAGCAACATCTTGTATAACCTCAGGCGTAAAATGCACAGAAACTTTCTGAATATGCTTTGCAATGTTTTTTTGACCTGTATAATTTTTAATTTCTGTGACAATAATATATTCATGGAGTTTCTTAAATCTATACACTGATGCTTATATAGACAAAAAATTATAGAAAATGTCTTTTGCACATCTATAAATGCTCTTCAGCCATATACAACTATTTTGTAAGACCACAATTTATATATAATTCTGAGTAGCTGCTATTTGTAAGATATTCTTTTATAGATTATAATACTTCAATGTAGGCTCTTCTGTTACTGGTTTCTAGAGCATTTAAATACTATTTTCATGTTCATAGCTTCATTTTTTCAGGCTGCATCTTTTTCCAGCAGCTTTGTAAGAGGCATAAACATGTCAGACATATTAGGCATAAACTTTGTGAGATACTACAGCATTCCCAAAAAAAATTAATGCCTGTTTTTCTTCTACCTGCAGTATCTGTAATATTGTTCGGCATTTCTCTGACTCTGGCTTCAATGCCTCCAGTGTTAGAATATGAGCCATATAAATACGACTTGTCATTCTTATTTTACAGTTGCTGATCTTTAATTTAAAATTGTACCATCTGAGTTTGTTCAGTAGCTGTATTTGTCTGTGGTTATTTTCATCTTTCATCTGACCCCAGATTAGTAGATCAGTTCTGGCCAGGACACCTTCTAAACCTTCAATTAGCTGCTTTTTGATATACTTGTGTTGCAGAATAGCATACCAAACAGACAATTCAGGAAAATGTCAGGGGTTATTCATAGATATAGTACAATGAACCATAAATTGTATAAGTGCTTTATGTTTCATCTATAGTCCAGAAAACAGTAAATGTAAAATGAAAGCAAATTATACCATTTTCCTGAGGTGCATAGTAAAATCCTACAGACCTTGAGACAATCAAATCACGCAAATGACCAAATTGACAGTTGTTGGCATCTTCAATATGCATAGTAATGCAAGTAATAAATAATTTTAACCGAACACTGGTTTCTGCATCTTCAATATACATAGTAATGCAAGTAATAAATAATTTTAACCGAACACTGGTTTCTTGTAAAGAATTAATAAAGCATAAATGACACACGTTTCTAGACTCATGGTAATTATTGCATTTTCCCTTGCTGCTGCTATTTTGTCTTTCCCTTCCTCTTTAGAGGTAGAAAACACATAACTTCAAAGATTCTTCTCTTGCAATATATAGAAACATAGTACATTGCACTTTCACTAGTTCTCAGCTATTCTGCTCAGAGTAAGCAACAATCTGAATATCTGGATCTACAGTTCCCATTTTTCTTCTAAATTGCCATGCACTGACAGAATACCTGGTCACTGCAGCTGGACCATCTTCTTTTGAAACAATATTCTCAGAGTTTATTATGAGATATCAGAGTAATAACTGAAATGCTGACTATAATTAAAAAAAAAAAAGGATTTCACTGCCAATTTGCTCTACAAATTGATAAAATTGATAATTGTCTTGTAACATTTATAATGCTCATCAGGATGTTCAGTAAATAGCACAGAGGCATTTACTGTTTTCTTTTTTTCCTCTGGCAATTGCCAGGTCATCCCACTAAAGATTTGGTATGGCTTCTTAAACTGAGCAACAAATTCTTCAGATATCACATAATACATTTCTAGCTCATTAGCACATATTAGGTTCACAACATAATCCTGCAACACACATTTTTAAAGATTTTTAATATGTATACCTCTTGTTGTCCAGTTATGTTGACTAGCAGTGTTAATAGTGTCAGGATGCATGAGTATTTTAATATAAATTGTAACTTCTATTCTGTACAAAATAGCAGCACACTAAGAACGATGCTGACAGCTCCCTTGTTATGACTACACTGGCAACTAGTGTCTAGACTCACTATTACTGGACATACAGTACTGCAATACACGTTGTGCTCCAATTTCTCTTACTTTTAACTTTAGAACTGGTTGGCCTGGTTGTGCAGAATAGTGTCATAAAACCTTTTGCACAAATTCTTAGTTCTTTGGTCATTTTGTTTAACTGAGTTGTATACAACAGTTTTTCTACCCAGTTTTAGATTCTGATATTGGTATGTGGTCTGTATTTGTCTTCCAAGCATTAGCTGAGATGGGCTTACTCCTGTGGAATAGTGTGGAGCAGCTCAATATGAGATGAGAGTATAAGATGTTCAGGGCTTACTTCTGTAGTTTTTAATTTCTCCAAGTCTTTTGGGTTTCTAACACCATGACAGGACTGGACCCCATTCCTAAGTCAGAGTATGATTAAAGATCATGGAATTAGTATTGTTTCACTCTTTGATGTTAGCCAAAAGTGCTCTTTGCAGCACCCGCAATGTGCCCAGTAATGACTCCTTCTGCAATTCGTTCGGTGTTACATGAATTGGTAACATATCTAAATACGCTTGTAAATTCTTTTTTATAAGACCAGTTGCTCTTACTACTACTGGAACTGTCTGGGTATCTTTCCTACACATGGCTCTCATTTCTGCCTGCAGATCAAGGTATTTTATTACTTTGTGTGTCTCTGTACGCAAGACACTATAGTCACTGGGTGTGGTGATTTCAATGATCAATGCTACTTTTGTCTTCTTTTTTGGACCACTATATCCAGTTTTCTAGCATCTATCTTTTGTACTGTTGGTAATGGGTGATCCCATGTGATATAAACTTCATCATTTTCTATGATTCTTTGTGGCTCATGTTTCCAGTGTTTTTCAACCACTTTGATACCATAATGTTTGCACAATCCCCAGTCTAACAGTCTTGCCACATTATGTCTTTCAGTATACAGTCCCTCTGCCATTAGTGCATCGCAACCAGCAAAAAGGTGTGTGACTGTTTCCAATTCGGTTTTACAAAACCTACATATGTCTGTTTCTCCCACATGTTCAATGGACTTTGTAAACCAGCGTGTACGTGGCCCACTATCTTAGGCTTCCAATATTAACCTTTTATTTCTTAATGTGAATTCACCTCTCCTTAACCATTCCTGCATTCTTTCTTGATCAACATGACGCTCTTCCAGAAGTTTTCTATACTTGCAACTATATTTATGTTTTTTCCACATTTCTTGCCTTCTCATCTGGTCCTTCACCTTATATTCTTTCTTTTGTTTTTTTAGCAGATTCAGTTGCTGCCTGGTTTTTATCTATTTCTGGTTTAATTTCCATTTCTGATTGATGTCAATATGCTTTTGCTAAATTAAGCATCTTAGATTTATTCTCCTCATGTTTCAAAACTTTCACTACATTTGGATCTTGTGAGGTTACTAGATATATGTGGAGTCCCACGATTGCAGATCTATACATGTAATTAATTTCACGGAGGCCCATCCCTCCTTTGGAACAGGGAATGTATAATCTTGGTATACACTGATTTTTATAAATCATTTGGCAAGCATGAAGCATCCTTCTTGTTTTAATATCCAGTCTATCCAACACTTTTTGAGGCCAGTCAGTCACTCACTCCAAAACTTTGGATCTTGTTCCTAGATGTCTATGCTGTTTTTAGGATTAATTTAAATCTTCTAAAGTACTCCCTACTGAGTTTTATATGCATTTATTCATGTTTTATTGCTGATCCTGTATCAGTTACCAAGTATTTATACACTCTCTCTTGCTCAAATTCTTTTATATCCACATTCTTGTCCCAAACTGATGTTTTCCTGGTGCTGCAGTTTTCCTTTTTTAAAGGTTGCATTTGCACATTTATCAGGACCAAATGACATTCCAATATCATCTGAAAAAGTTTTAACAACCTGCAGCTGTGCTTTCAGTTCCTCGTCTGATGAGCTACACAGTTTTAAATCATCGACAAAGAGAAGATGACAGGTTATTAGACTTTGTTGTTTTCTAGGAGCCAAATTGTAGCCATGGCCTAAGCTGTTAAGTAAACAGCTTAATGGATTAATGGCAAGGCAGAATAGCAACAGTGACAAAGAGTCACTCTGGAATATCCCCCTTTGAATTTTTATTCCTGGGATAATAATCTGTCCTTTATCATGGCTTAATTGCAAAGTGTCTGCCATTGTTTCATGGTTACTGTAATGTAGTCAGTCAGTGTAGGGTGTATCTTATACATTTTTAGCACTCTTTTATCCTTAAATGTGGGATACTATCAAATACTTTTTTGTAGTCAATCCATGCCATACTTAGATTCTTCCCCTTCTTACAGTTCTCCACTATAACTTTGTTTAACAACAAATGATCCTTTATTCCACATGACTTTCTTTTATTGCCCTTTTGTTCTACTGTCATAATTGAGTTTTCTTCTAAATGACTATAAACTCTGTCGGCGTCAATTCCCGTGTATAGTTTATAAGTCGTTGGAAGACAAGTTATTGGTCTATAATTTCTAGGGTAGCTTGCAGGTTCACTCTTAAGTAGTTGCATTAAAAGCATTGTTTTTCCTGTTGTTAACCAGTGCAGTGTATGTTTGGGGTGCGCATATAAATAGTTCTTTCTCATGGCTAAATCCTCTTGCAAAGAAGTTAAAACTTTAAGCCAAAAGTTAGGTACTGCATCTGGGCCTGAGGTTTTCCAGTTAGAGGCTTTTCTCAACTTTGTTTCAATCTCTCTGGCTGTTATTTCATCCCATTTCATATCCTGTACCTTTAAACTTTTTATTCTTTCTTTTACTTCTTCTATCCATTTAGCATCTTTGTTATGTTCCACAGGATCTTCATAGATACTTCCCCAAAATGTATCTACTTACTCTTTTTTGGCGGTCTTTCACTTCCTTTTACCTTATTTCCCAATTCTCTATAAAACTTTTTTAGGTCATTAATAAATTGCTTATTTTGTGCTTTTCCCTTATATTTATCTTCATATCTTCTAAGTCTTTCCGCCTGTTTTGAAATTTTGTTTATCTCCAATAGTGCATAATAGATCCTGGTCTGTTCTAATACTGCGCATTGCTTTTATCACATCTATCTTTCTTAGTATTTTTGTTGATCTGTTCCCTCTTCTATAATCTTCTAACAGTGACACTTCTTGTCTTAGCTGCTTTATAGTTTTCTCTATTCGATATTTCCATGATGGTATTTGCTTTCAACCCCTTTTCCCTCGCTACCCTATGTTCCTGTGGTAGAATTTTATTAGTTATTAATTTAGCTGCACAGTAATATATTCTGTTTACTTCTGTTATATCGGATGGATCTCTATGGACAGTCCTAATTACTGTGTTCATTTGTTTTATCAAACTTCTGACTTTTGGGGTTCTATTGACCTTCTGCAGTCTATTTCTCTCATTGATTTTAATATATCTATCCATGTCCATTAAATCAAGCAACTCTTCTCTTAACTCCTTTTCTTTCATACTGAGGGCACATTTTTTGTTTTCTGTTTCCTGTAGGCATTCTATAGAAAGTTATATCATCTTCCTGTGGTACCTTCTCTTCAGTTTCATCCTGTGTCATCTGTTCTGTCATATGGGAACTCACTGGGCTATCACTCCTCAGCATTGACTGCATCAGAGTTTCCAGTTTCCTGTTCCTTTCCTTGCTGTCCAGCTTCAAGTGAACATTTATACTGGTTTCCTGTGGAAGGCTCCAAAATATCATGATATGGCACCTGACCAGTTGCTTCCTGTTCCACTGGTTTCCCCTTAATTTGGATATCCATTGCTCTATCCTGTTGTGGTGCTTTCTGTATTTGTTTTTCTACACTGAATCCTTCTCTTTGCAGCTGCTCCATAACCTCAGTTTCTATTTCTTTGACTTCTCCATTACTAATCTCTTTTTCTACTTTTCCTCTTAGTCTTCTTATTTTTTGTATTGTAAAGTTTTCCATATGCAGATTCCTTTGCCTATATTTTTCTTCAAATATCTTTGGTGCTGCTCTTTTTGTATTGGGTAGTTGTACTGTCTCCTTTGCATAAATATTACACCATATTAAATCTCTTTTCCTTTCGCCGTCCATATTTCTTCTTCACGTCTCCTGATCATCTTGATTTTCCTTTTTCTTGGGATGTCACTCCATCATGCTGTGATGTAGTCTGTGTTAGATCTTCTACGTTAAATCCTTCTCTTCGCAGGTACTCCATAACTTCAACTTCTATTTCTTTAACTTATGCTTTACTAATCATCTTTTCTACATTAAATCTTTGTGCTATTAATAATCTTTTTATTGTGAAATTTTCCATGTCTGGATGCCTTTGCATGTATTTCTCTTAGGTTCATAGATTAGTACTAAGCTAACTGCCCTTGTGAGCCATTTTAAGCCTAGCCAATTATCCCTTGTGAGACTCAAACCCTGCACCTTGTGTTTGTAAGGCAAACACCTTTACCATTAGGCCACCCACCCATCTTTGAATATCTTTGAGACTGCCTTCTCTATATTAGTTAACTTGGCTTTCTCTTTTGCATAAATATTGCACCATATCAAATCTCTCTTTCTTTCCCATGTCCATATTTCTTTTTTTATATTTTTCAAATATCTCTAGGTTTTGTTGTTTATATTCTCTCACTTCCTCAGATGCTTCTTTTTCCAAAGAGATCAAAGTTTCTTGATCTATTTTTCAAAAGTCTGTTGTATTAATGAACACAAATTTTTATTTGAAGCTTGTGACAGTTTTTCCTGCTGAAGTATTTTTTTCCTCTAATTTCTCTCTTAATCATTTTGTATATCTTGTATCTGGAAATTCTGGGCTTTTTGCATAATACTAACAATACATAATTTCTTTCTTATCCTCAATAGTCCACTCTATCGTCTTTATGGCTCTTCTTTGGCCAATCAATTTTTGTCATTTTGCGGACTGCTACTTCTTTCAACAATGGAGGGGGGGGGGGGCATCCTCCCCCTGAGCCTGGCCTGGCTCCATTGTAGGAATGTTTCTGCATTTTGAGGATTCTACACTATTTTTTCCAGTCCTGGCACCAGTGTGCCTACCAGGATTGGGCACTTTTTCATGCTGGGTCTTGTGCACCCAGCTATTTTTTTTTATTTTTGATTTATTTCTGTCCATGATATATGCTATATAAATACAATCTATATATCAGTGTCGCCTTGGTGAGATTTTGTGAAAAACAGGGTCCACCTCGTGAAGATACTCCCCAAAACTTCAGGATGAATTCAATTTCAGCACTACTACTCTCCTTTGCTTGCTGACTTTTCATCTCTCCATCAGGACCCCTTACGTCTGTGGCACTGTGTGGAGTGGCCTGGTATGACATGAGAGGATTTGTTGTGTAGGACTTACTGCTCTGGCACTGTGTGTAGTGGCATAACATGACATGAGAGCATTTGCTGTACAGGGCTTACTTCTGTGGCACTGTGTAGAGTAGCATAATATGACATGAGAGCATTTGCTGTCAGGTCTTACTTCTGTAGCACTGTGTAGAGTGGCATGATATTACATGAGAGCATTTGCTGTTCAGGGCTTACTTCTGTGGCACTGTGTAGAGTGGCATGATATTACATGAGAGCATTATCTGTGCAGGCTTACTTCTGTGGTACTGTGTGGAGTGGCATAATATGACATGAGAGCATTTGCTGTCAGGGCTTACTGCTGTGGCACTGTGTAGGGTGGCATAACATGACATGAGAGCATTTTCTGAACAGCGCTTACTTCTGTGACACTGTGTAGGGTGGCATAACATGACATGAGAGCATTTTCTGTACAGCACTTCTGTGGCACTGTGTGGAGTGGCATAATATGACTTGAGAGCATTTGCTGTGCAGCGCTTACTTCTGTGGCACTGTGTGGAGTGGCATAATATGATGTGAGAGCATTTGTTGCATAGGGCTTACTTCACTTCTGTTGCACAGTCTGGAGTAGTATGATATGACATAAGAGCATTAGCTGTGCAGAGCTTACTTCTGTGGCACTCCATGGAGTATCATAATATGACATGAGAGCTCTGTGAGGATCCAATTGCTTCAAGATCTTTATAGCTGTTTGTGCTGCTCTGCCCGAGACTTCCTGTGATTTAATATAGTGAAGAATTGAAGTAGTATTAGCAAAACCTCAATTATCAGCAAATTGTTGGGGAATTCAGTCAATATGAACTGTATACTATTGTCTTTAACCACTTTAAAGGGGGTTCCATACCCTGTGAACACGGTCTTGAACCTTGCTATTATTTTGTTGCTAGTTGTTTGAACCTTGCTATTATTTTGTTGCTAGCTGTTTGAAGCTTGCTATTATTTTGTTGTTAGTTGTAGATGGTTCATAGGTTCATAAGTTCATAGGTAGGTACTAGGCTATCTGCCCAAGGGCATTTATAAGCCTAGCCAGAGTGTGTCAGCTGTCGCCGCCCCATTGATTAACTGATCCTCTGTCAAGCAGAGCCAATGAAGTGATCCCAGGGGTGTATTTTCTGTTACCCATCCACTCGTCAAGGTTTCTCTTGAAGAGTGTTAGTGAGGGGCTCTGCCTGATGTAATTTGGAATGGGGAGTCTCTGTGACAGGAATCTATCCCTCCAGCATGTTCTATTTATTGTTGTGGTGAGGTTTAGCTCACTAGAGCACGTGGCTCGCAGTGACTTGGATTTTTTTAGGTGGAGCATGTCCGTCAATTCTGAGTTGGATATGGCTTTGTAAGTCAGGCAGAGATCACCTCTGAGTAAGCAATATGCCACTGAGTACAACCGGAGTTTTTTCAGTCGGGCTGCATAAGACATATGTTTGAGACCAGTAATCCTCTTGGTGAGGTATTTTTGTGGTCTTTCCAGCTGTTGGAAGTGTCTTGTAAGGTACATCCCAAATGGGGCATTGTACTCTATGATGGGTCTAATGAGTGACGAGTAGAGGGGCACTATAACCTCTTTATTTCTAGATGCAAACCCTTTAGTAATTAGATGGGCCACATAGGATTTCCTAACTACTTTGGCAATATGATTGTCAAAGGAGAGATTGCTATCTACCTGGGTCCCCAGATCTCTTATTACCTCTTCTGTATTAAAGGGGCTGCCACATATGTAGTAATTTATGGATGTTTTGTTTTTCCCAAACAGGATGACTATGCATTTTTTGGCATTTAGCTTGAGGCCATGACTCTGACACCAGGTGTCCGTCTCAGTAAGACCCTTTTGGAGGATGTCCATGTCAGCCGGATAGTCAGTTACGGCTCCCAGTTTGTAGTCATCTGTGAACTTGGTTAGCCATAGTCCTCCTGTGTTTGACTGTACTTCTGAGAAGTATATGCCGAATAGTAGGGGTCCCAGGACAGAGCCTTGCGGGACACCACTTGTGACTGGTTTCCAGTCGGACCTGGAGCCCGCTATTCTTACCGTGTGAGTTCTGTCTGTAAGCCGGTTGGCAACCCATCTTGTGATGTAGGGGTTTATGTTCAGGCTGGTGAGTTTTTCTGTAATACCTGAGTGGGGAATGGTGTCGAAAGCCTTGGCGAGGTCAAGGTAGGCTGTGTGAACCACCTTTCCCTCATCTATGGCCTTGGTGACTGTCTTGAAGAAGTCAACCAGGTTTAGTAGGCATGATCTGCCCTTAACAAAGACGAACTGGGTCGGGTTAAGTGTTTGGAGGTTCCCAATGTCTTTGTTAGAGTTCCATGATGATGTGCTCCATAGCCTTGCAGACCAGGCTAGTCAAGCTTATGAGGCAATAGTTACCAGGGTCAGTTGTGGCCCCTCCTTTGTGAAGAGGAATAACCATTGCTGTGTGCCATTCTATAAGCACGTAGCCTGTGAAGAGGCTGAGGTTGAACAGTGTGTTTAGGTGGGGGGTTAGTTCGTTCTGTAGTTCATGCAAGACGCAGCCTGGGACACCATCTGGTCCCATTGACACTGTGTTTTTGGCTTTTGAAAGGGCTGTTTTCACCTGTGCGTCTGTGACACTACACTTTTCTGGTATTGTTGTGGGCCCTTTTGGAGGTGAGAGGGGGTGAGGTTTGTACTGAATCTATCTGCCAGGATGTTGGCAATATCAGTAGGTTCAGTATCTTTTGTGCTATTTTGCACTAGTTCAGTGTATATCTGCGAGTTGCCACTTAGATTCTTAACATAGCTAAAGAAGGTTTTGTGGTTATCTTTTGAATCCTTGGCTATTTTTCTTTAGAAGTTAGCCTTGGATGATTTCATGAGGGACCTCAGTTTCTTACTGATACTGATCAGGGATGTCTTTCCTTCTTGGGATTTGCTTTTTTCCTGAACTAGTTTCCTCCTTCTATTGTATAGCCTGTTTATTGCAGGGGTCCACCAAATTGATTTCCTTCTCTTAGAGGAGTGAGTCTTGGTTTTGCTAGGGGATGGCATGATCCATGCATCCTTGTAGGTGATTATAGAGTGCATTTGTAAAGGTTTCTGCATCTTGGGCAGCATTATCCTTTAGCGTGGGGGCTGTGAAACTTAACACCTCTGTCTTAAGTAAGGTGAAGTTTGTTTTAGAAAAGTTTTTTACTGTGGTTTCCTTAGTTGGGGGTGGTGGTGGGGTGTGGGCATCCAGAGTGATTAATTTATGGTCTGATCTAACCAGTGACGGGTTGACCTCTGGTGTGGAACACCTGTTGCCCATGTTGGTGATGACCAGGTCCAATATGTTTTCACCTCAGGTAGGAGAGTTTACCAGCTGATCCAGGGCATTTGAGTTGATGAATTCCAGGAAGCGTTGGGTCTGGGAATTTGTACTCGAGTAGTTTCCCAGTGAATGGTAGGGTAATTGAAATTGCCCAATATCAGGGTGTTTGGTAGGACCTTCATGTTTTCCAGTGTCTCCAGAAAGGTGGAGTGGTGGCCCTGGGTCATAGGGGGTGATCTGTAGTAGGCCACAATTTGCATTGCAGATTTGCCTGATGTTAGTTGCACATGGATGATCTCAGAGGTATCATGCTGCGCCACTAACCTGGAGGTGTAGGTATCCTTGATGAATATGGATACACCCCCTCCTTTTGTGTTTCGGTCCATGTTCTGTGGCCGAAACGTGTGGTATGAGTTGTAGCCTGGTAGTGCTGGGGTGCTCTGTGGAGCCTTGAACCAGGTTTCAGTTACTGCACAGATGTCGACGCTCTCCATACTGAGGAGTGCTAGTATATATGTGTATGTATATATATATATATATATATATATATATATATATATATATATATATATATATATATATATATATATATATATATACACACACACACACACACACACACACACACACACACACACACACACACATATATATATAGATCTAGGACTATTGAACGAAAGTATGGTATATGTAATATTTCAATGTCACTGAGTAATAGTCCATCACTATGAAGTAGCTTCTATCCTCAGACTCGTACAAATCAGCCACTGTCTTTGCCAAGGATATTGTGACAAGGGTTTTGGTATTAATGTCTCTCTTTTCTGGGATGGTTTATAGACAGTGCATAACTGGCACTTGGACTAACCCTTACAATGTCCAGAGTAACCCTTATAGCTGCCAGACTGACCTTTTGGCTCTTTTATGACATTTTGTGAGACATCAGTGTATTTGTCTTAACACATCAGATTGTTGTGATATTGTTACTACTTTTCTGCTTTGGCAAAGTAAGAAGCCATCATATTCTCATTGCTGTGCCATGAATGTGCAGTACTTACACATGATAAGTGCTGTCTCTGTCCAACAGTTAGTCCACCCATCTCCAACATATTGGATAACAGCTTGTAACTTATGGTCATCTTAGCAACTTGCTTTAACTTTTCTACTCTTTTGATGGTCATGAGCTCGTTGTCACTATGGTCTGCACATAAGTGACAATATCTTCTTGGATATCTACAGTAGTTGTCCACATATGGAATGTATGGATAATGCCATCTATGACTGGTTTCCAAGCACATGGATTGCTCTGGTAGTGAATTTTCTCTGTAGCATCATCAGTCTTCACATCTCAGTGGCACTTTGTGTTAAATCGTAGGAATTAATCAGTGGAACCAATGCCTTGTGGTCAGTCTGGAGTTGGAAACTCTCTAACCCTAATAGGCATCGGGAAAATCTCCTCCATGTCTACATGCTTGCAGGGTGCTCTTTCTCAATTTGTGAATATGCCTGTTTGACATCTGTTAGCAATAAGCAGCAAGAAGTAGCAGTTGTTCATCCATTTGAACCTGTGCCATAGCTACTGACACCTGCACCCACAATTGTTGGTTTGGTAAAAGCATAATATAGTAACAATGGAGTTGTTTTTAGAATTTGTTCTACTTGGCTGAAAGCTTGGGCTTCAGCATCTCCCATAGGGTAACATATCTGTCAGTGGCTGTAACACAGATTTGGTATAAACTTAACCTAACAAGTAAATCAGTCACATAAGATAGATCCAGTACCTCAGATAGTACTCTGTATTCTATCTCCTACAGGCTGTTGAGGGAAAATCTATGTCTGTCATACAAGGACCCCCCTCTGCTGGATCTCCTGTATGTCTGCAAAACAAACAGCATCAGAATTATCCATTCTAAAGACTTAAACCTTGCCTGTGATATAAATAAGACCTGCTGGAGAGACAGGTATGCATCCTAGAGACTACTCCTTCTCTGGGACAGGCTCCCCATCTATGTGAAGCAAAGTTCCTCCCTAACCCAATTCAAGTATAACTTGGGCAATTGGATGGGGAACAGGAAATTCATCCCTGGTTTGGCACCTATGTCTCCAATGGACCCATGAAGCCTACAAATGGTTAATCTCCTAGGCCACAGCTTGTAATTGCTTAATTTTCCACACCCTTGTTTATACTTACCAAGGGTTACAGAACGTATCTGAGATTTAGGATGCATGGAGTATAAAGGCATCGGCCGACGCCATCTTCTTCAGTCTTTCTTGCCGCACGGTGCCCGAAGCAGAAGCAGTTAGCAAGTGCCGGTCGGTCAGCTCCTGTGTTTTCAGTACCGAAGTCATCTAAAAGCTAAGTACCCCGTTGGGGAACATTTTTCTTGCCTCAGCCGATGTCAGAACAAATTGAGAAAGTTAATAATTGTTTGTCTTGTGGTAAACAAATACCTCATAAGGACTTCCATTCTTATTGCCTCCCTTGCCTGGGCCCAGACCACGACGTCTCGGCCTGTGCTGCCTGTGCTTGCTTTAATAAGCGCACTCTCAGGCACCGGGCAGAATTTGCTGAAGACTTTTTCGGCGAATCTTTCGCTTATATCATGCCGTCGGAACAACCGACATCTCAATCTTCCAAAAAACGAAAGGACCGGGACCGACATCCTCGGCCCGCGTCCTCCACTGATACTCCTCCTAAACCCTCCGCCTTCGAAGCGGTAATTCAGCCGCTCCAGGCCGACGACACAGCGTTAACACGTCCTTCGGTGTCGGAGTCTACACTAGTGCCGGTTGTTGATTTTCCTCCAGAAACCGAAGTTCTGGATCTTCCCGACACCATTCCTGTGGACAAGGTTACTCCTGCACGTGGGGCAGCTAGGCCTTCTGTATCCATGTCCATCAGGGCCTTTGCACATGCTAAGGCTGCCAGCCAGGCCAAGGCCCAACCTAAACCTACTGCCCAGGCCCCTTCTTCTGATAAACAGATCATGTCTCTTGCTGCAGATCTTATTTCTCTTATCAGGGGGTCTCACCCTCATCCAGACAGAGGTTCTCAGCCGCTGCAGAGAAAAGGCCCAGACCTGAGCAGGCCGACAACCTCTCTTCAGATGAAGCCTCTGGGGATTCTGAACATTCAGATACCCAAGAAGAATCCTTCCAAGCCTATGAGGACTCTGATGCTGAGGAATCAATTCCCTCTGCCTCTCCTCCAGAGGATTTTCCGTTCGGTGAAGTCCTACAATCCATGAGGGAGCATTTTAAATGGCAGGGTCAGGAATTCTCTGATTCCAGGAAAAGACTATGCACCACGTGCAGGAGTAACCTTGTCCACAGGGTTGGGAGGGTGGCCTAATGGTTAAGGTGTTTGCCTTACAAACACAAGGTACAGGGTTTGTGTCTCACAAAGGATAATTGGCCAGGCTTAAAATGGCTCGCAAGGGCAGTTAGCCTAGTATGAACCTATGAACCTATGAACCTATCAATTCCTCAAGCTTCCCCACCACAGACCTTTAGCTATCCCTCCAGTTATGGATGTCCTGGATGATGTTTTCTCTGACTCCAGTGCTAACCCTGATTCTCTCCCTCCTGCTCCTGTCAAGCCAGACAGATATTATAGGGTTACTGACACACACAAACATCTCTTTAAGGCCCATTCTGTGGATCTAGAAACTATTTCACAGGGCCCCAAGGGAGTGGCTACTTCCACAGCCAAGAATCCACTGCCAGCGGATAGGGAAGCTAGGTCCCTGGAGAGATGGGGTAAAAAAGTTTATACCTCTACCACCCTGGCCATGAGGTCACTTAACTGCCTTTTTCATATGTTTCAGTACCAGGATTTTTACTGGATGATTTACAGAAAAAGATAGCCTCTCCTGAGCCTATTGATAGAAAGGCATTGCAGGATCTAGTACATAACACTTAGCAGGTTAGCAATCATTTTCTTCAGTGTGGTTATGATGCATTGGAGGCTTCATGTAGGGCAGCTATGACTGGGGCTGTTATACGTAGACATGCTTGGTTAAAAGAACAGCCACTGCTAGACCATGTTAAAGTAAAGTTACTGGATGCACCTCTGGAAAAACAGAAGCTTTTTGGTGCTAATGCACAAGATGTGTTGAAGTCCATTGAGGAAAAAGCTAAATCAGTACAGACAGTCAAAGATTTCCTCCAGGTTCAGCCACCCAGATTCAGCAGGAATTGGCCTTCAAAGAATTGGTCCTTTCCAGACACTGACAAGTTTCAAAGGGGAAAAAACAGGCATGCCAGAGGTAGAGGGCAATACCGAGGCTCCTACAGGGGCCGCCAATGACAACCACCAAATCAAATAAGTGGCACAGGCAGTCCAGCTGCACCACAAGGACAACCACAATGACTTGACTTTCGTTCCGCCTACAAAGGTTCAAAGAGAAGCACCTTTGGGCGGAAAATTATCCTTATTCTCAAAAAACTGGCATATCTTAACCAAGGACAAATGGATTCTGGATTTAATAGACAAAGGTTACAGATTCCACTTCCATACTTTACCAGTAAGACAAGGCATGCCAAACCTGCCACTTCATCAAAGGGCAGAGGCACTCATTCAAGTTTCAAAGCTTTTAAATATAAAAGCAATAGAAAAGGTCCCTCCACAGGAACAAGGCCAGGGATTTTATTCAAGACTGTTCCTTGTTCCAAGAAAGGAAAACAAATGGAGGCCTATACTGGACTTGTCTACTCTAAATACTTATCTCATTGTGCCAAAGTTCAAAATGCTGATGTTGCAGCAAGTCCTTCCCATGCTGGGCAAGGGGTCTTGGCTGGTCACTCTGGACCTCAAGGAGGCCTACCTGCATGTCCCAATCAGACAAAGCTGCAGAAGATACTTCAGATTTCTTGCAGGGACAGAGCATTATCAATTCTCAGCATTGTCGTTTGGCGTATCTACTGCGCCCAGAGTGTTCACAAAATGCCTGGCATCAGTAGTGGCACACTGCAGACTCCAGGGGATACAAATATACCCCTACCTGGACAACTGCCTCATACAAGCAGACAACAAACAAACCTTGATAGCAAACTTGGACTATGTCATTCAATTGCTACAGGCCTTGGGATACACAGTCAACATTCAGAAATCAAGACTTCTGCCATCCCAACAGATTATTTTCCTAGGAGCCAAACTGGACACAAAAACACAGATGGCTTATCTCACAGAGGAAAAACAACAGCAGTTACCAGAGTACTTCAAAGGCCTAGCAAAGCTCTCCCAGCTGACTGCAAGGAAAATCCTGCAGGCCCTGGGGTTCATGGCATCTTGCATTCTTCTGATACCTTTGGCAAGACTTCATATGAGAAAGCTGCAATGGTACTTAAAAAGCTTATGGTCCCAACACAGCCAAAGCCTAGAGGACGTAATCCCACACATTCCATGTCTACAAAGAGAATTTTTGTGGTGGGCTCAAACAAGTCAGTTAAACAAAGGCATGTCTTTCAACAAACCTCAAGCAGGTCAAATGATTACAACAGATGCCTCAGACCATGGATGGGGGGCGCACATGGAGGGCAGATGCATTCAAGGTCAATGGACACCAAGGGAAAGGCATCTGCACATAAACCAAAAAGAGATGTTGGCAGTGATACATGCAATCGAGTCTTTCGAAAAATCACTTCAACAAGGGCATTTGCTAATAAGGACAGACAACACCACTGTTATGTGGTATATAAACAAGCAGGGAGGCACTCATTCTTATCCCCTCTGCAGACTAACAATGATTCTCTGGGAAAAATCTCTAAGTCTGAAAATACATCTGCAATACCAGTTTGTGCCAGGCAAGGACAATGTACTGGCGGACAAGTTGAGCAGAAATTTCTTGGATCCACACGAATGGATGCTGCATCCTCACATTTTCTCACAAATAACAAGGACATGGGGAAGACCGGACATAGATCTCTTTGCTTCTCACATGAATCATCACCTGGAAGAGTTCTGTACAAGGACCCACCATCCTTTAGCCTGGAAAACAGATGCTCTCTCCTTCAGCTGGAATTCCCTAACAATTTATGCATTCCCTCCTTTACCACTGCTGACCAACGTGATACTGAAGATCAAAGCAGAACAACCAACAGGCATTTTGATAGCTCCAGACTGGCCAAGGCAGCACTGATACCCATTGCTGTTGAGCATAACTCGGACCAAACCGTGGCCTCTGCCACTATGGCCTCTGCTTCTAACACAACACGATTACAGGACTGTTCATCAAAACCTGAAAACATTACATCTGACAGCCTGGAGGTTACCATAACTCCTTCCGATATCTCTCTTTCCAAAAAAGTTCAAGAGATCTTACTGGAAGCACGCAGACCTTCCACCAGAAAAACCTATTCAGCCAAGTGGAAGAGATTCATCATCTGGAATGCTAACAGGGGTCAGGATACAACAGTATTGAGTATACCTCAGATATTGGAATACTTGGCAGAAATGTTTCATACTGGTCTCTCATATTCTTCCATAACGATTCATGCCTCAGCAATCTCAGCAAAATACAATTGTGATCCACCTGTGTTTTCGCTTCCTTTGCTAAGACAGTTCCTAAGAGGAATAAAGAATATCAAACCTCCCAGGAAACCGCCAGTACCTGCATGGGACCTTAATTTCGTCTTGGAAAAATTAACTCTTCCTCCCTTTGAACCAGCAGCAACTTCAGAAATGCAATTTCTCTCATGGAAAATGGTTTTTCTATTGGCAATCACATCAGCAAGAAGAGTCTCGGAGATACAGGCACTCATGGCAGTACCTCCTTTTATCATTTTTCATCAGGACAGAGTCTCTCTAAGAACCGATCCTTCATTCATGCCAAAAGTAATTTCCAGGGTGTCTCTAAATCAAGCCATTCACCTGCCTACTTTCTTCCCCAATCCTCAAAACAGGGAGGAAGCACTGCTACTTACTTTGGACATACACAGGCAACTACGCTACTACTTGGACAGAACTAAGGCCACCAGAAAGTCTGACCAACTGCTTGTAGCCTATGCTGCTGGAGTACAAGGAAAAGCAATCTCCAAACAAACAATTTCCAAATGGACTGGACACTGCATCAGATTCTGCTATTCTTTTCATGGAAAAGTGTGCCAGCCAATATTAGGCCACACTCCACCAGAGCTATAGCCACATCCACAGCTTTCCTAAGAGGAGTGGCTACAAAGGACATTCTAGAGGCTGCTACATGGAGCTCCGTGCATACATTTACCAAGCACTACAACCTGCCTTTATACTCCAGATCCCAAGCAGGCTTTGATTCAGCAGTCCTGCATGGCATTTTAGCTACACCATCACTTTCTTAGTTCCATCCACCCCCAGCTTGGCTATGGTATTCAACCCATATGTTATGACTGCAGTTGCTTTCTTGAAGGACATAGTACAGTTTTGTACCTACCATAAATGTAGATGTCCGATAGATATGCAACTGCAGTCAGCTTTTCCCACCCTCCTACCCCTCTGCAACCTTCTTTATGGGTCTACTCCCCCTATTCCTATTAGCTGGGGGTATCTCCTATGGTGTATCTGTTTATTACTGTTGTGCATGTCTGGAATTGTTTATCCATTCACCAAATTTAGCCTTCCTAGGAGGGCACCTGGCATCTGGGGCAAGAAACACTGAAGAAGATGGCGTCGGCCGATGCCTTTATACTCCAGCCGTTGTGACGTCAGAGAGGAGGCGACACCAGCCGACGCCGGACCCAGACTTTGGAATCCGGCCGACCGAGGGCTGCCTGAGGCAGGACAACCCATATGTTATGACTGCAGTTGCATATCTATCGGACATCTACATTTATGGTAGGTACAAAACTGTACTTTCTTACCCCCACTAGAGGTAGCAACATCCTTGATCTGGTCATTACTAACATGAGCGACCAGTGGTCTACATCAATAGTCAACTCCTGCCTGGTTAGATCTGACCATAAATGAATCACTTTGGAAGTCCACTCCACATCCCTCCCACCACCCCCGCAAAGTTAACTACCATGAAAAACTTCTCCAAAGCTAACTTTGGACTCCTAAAAACAGAGATGGTGAACTTCATGGCACCCATGCAAATGGAGATCAGTTGCATGACTGCCAAATCATACACCAATGCACTGTATGAACACCTACACAAATGCATGGATCTCGCCATACCCAATAGAACCAAGATGCTCTCCTCCAAGAAAAGGAAGCCAGTCTGGTGGTCCCCTGCCATAAACAAACTCTACAACAGAAGGAGGAAACTGATGTGGAATAAGATGAAGTCCAAAGACTGGAAAAACTCCCTTATCAGCTTCAACAAAAAGTTGAGATCCCTTATCAAATCCTCTAAAGCTAGCTATGAAAACAGAACTGCAGCAGATAGTAAAGACAACCACAAGGCCTTCTATAGTTATGTAAAGGATCTCCATGGCCCTACCCAGATTTGCTCTGAGCTACTGCACAATGGTACCTCCTAAACTGAGCCAACAGATATTGGCCATATACTGGTCGACAGATTCAGTGCCAACTTTATCCCTCTCATCCCCCCCCAAGGGACCAGTCACAATATGAGTAGATTGCCAGGCACCCAGTATTACTGCTGCACAGGTTAAAACAGCACTTTTCAAGGCCAGAAATACAGCTTTTATGGGACCTGACAATATCCCTGGCTGTGTTCTACATGAACTACAAAGTGAACTGAAACCTCACCTGTGTGCCCTGTTCAATCACAGCCTCACTTCGGGCTTTGTCCCTACCGAATGGCACACTGCTGCAGTCATCTCTCTCTACAAAGGAGGAATGACTACAGACCCTGTGAACTATCGCCCCATTAGCCTGAAGAGTCCGATATACATAGCTATGGAATGCATCATCATGGACCTAATAAACAAGGATATAGGGAATCTCCAATCTCTGGATCCCACACAGTTTGGTTTTGTGAAGGGTAAATCATGCCTGCTCAACTTGGTTGACTTCTTTGAGTCAGTCACCAGAGCTGTAGATGAAGGCAGGGTGGTTCATACAGCCTACCTTGATCTGTCCAAGGCCTTTGATACCATTCCCCACTCAGGAATCATAGAAAAACTCACTAAGCTAGGCATCAACCCCTATATCTCTAGGTGGGTTGCAAACTGGCTCATAGGTAGAACCAACAGTGTGAAAGTAGCTGACTCCAAGTCAGACGTCGACCAGTCATGAGTGGAGTCCCACAGGGTTCGGTCCTGGGTCCTCTCCTGTTTGGTATTTACTTCTCTGAAGTCAAGGCCAACACGAATGGACTTTGGCTGACAAAGTTCACAGATGATTGCAAGTTGGGAGCTATTATTAACTCCCAAAGTAATGTTGACATCCTACAGAAGGCCTCACTGAGACCAACAACTGGTGTCAGAACCATGGCCTTAATCTCAATGCAAAAAAATGTGTTGTCATCCCCTTTTGGGAAAAACACGGTTCCCATGAATTACCACATTGATGGTAGTCCACTGAACACAGAAGGCGTTATGAGATCTCAGAACACAGGTTGACAGCAACCTCTCCTTTGACCACCACATTGCCAGGGTGATCAGAAAGTCCTTCTATGTGGCACATCTCATTACTAAGGGTTTTGCATCCAGGAAGAAAGAGGTCATTATCTCCCTCTACTCTTCCCTCATTAGGCCAGTCATTGAGTACAATGCCCCATTTGGCATGTACCTCCCTAAACACCTGCAACAACTGGAGAGGTTGCAAAAGTACCTCACAAAGAGGATCCTAGGTCTTAAACATTTGTCCTATATGGACAGACTAAAATAATTCCAGCTATTCTCTGTCTCATATCGCCTACTTAGTGGTGATCTCTGCTTGACTTACAAAGCCATGTCTGACCCAGCTCTGTTAGAAATGCTACATATAAAGAAATCCCAATCCCTTCACACTGCATGCTCCAGAGACCTCAACCTCATTACTGCAATCAACAGAACATGCTGGTGGGACACGTTCATAACCCAGAGACTGCTATGAAATAGACTTCCCATACATGTCAAGCAGAGCACCTCACTGGCTCTCTTCAAGAGAAATCTTGATGAGTGGATGGGAAATGGAAAATTCACCCTAGGGATCACTCCAGTGGCTTTACTCGACAGAGGCACTGGGGAAAAAAGTCAGGTGGCACGATGCCAGGGAAATCCTATGGCTAGGCTTGTAAAGGCTCCAGGGCCATTAGCCTAGCACACACCTATGAACCTATGTACCTATAAGATTGTCAGCATTTGGCTATCATACTAAAACCCACTGCAAAACACTTTACTATTGACCAGCTTAGGTGTTATGTCATGTAATGTGTTATGTAATGCAGGTAAAAGGAACCTTGCTTCCATAACTGCATCATTAAGCTTCTTTAAATCAAGACATAGTTGTACAAATATGCTTTTTTATCATTGGTACCATTGCCACACATCATTCAGTTGGTTCTGTCACACATTTGATTACAGCATGCCTTTGCATTCTTTTGAGCTGTGAATCTGCTTTAGACAGCATAGGGTATTGCACGTTCCTTGTGTGGTTAACATGTGTGGAACAGTCTTTGGTTTTAATTTCATCTTTACTGGTTCACAACTAAACAGACCAGCTTCATCATCATCTGAGGGTTGGGAGGGTGGCCTAATGGTTGAGGTGTTTGCCTTACAAACACAAGGTGCAGGGTTTGAGTCTCACAAGGGATAATTGGCTAGGCTTAAAATGGCTCACAAGGGCAGTTAGCTTAGTACTAATCTATGAACCTATGGACTATCAAACGCATCAACACTAACTTCATTTATTTTGGTAAACAGTCCAGTTTCACATCCCATAGCTCAACTGGGCAAATGATTTATGTATGGACCATCCAGCACAAATAGCCAGAACACAGACCTGTTCCCCTTCCACTTAAACATGGCTACAGATCTTCGAATGCAGTTGAGTTTGCCTGCAGGTTTACATATGTCTGTTTCGGTTTCATGCAACTGTGAACATTATGAGATATTTCTATACATAACATACAAAATCACATTAGCAGGAGCCACCATGATGTTACATGTTATATAACTGTAGCCAGGGCCACTGTGATATTACATATTATGTAAGTGAAGCTGGGGCCACTGTGATATTACATGTTATGTAACTGTAGCGGGGGTGGGACTGTGATATTACATGTTGTACAACTGTAGCAGGGGTCACTGTAATATTACATGTTCTACATCTGTAGCAAGGGTCACTGTGATATTACATGTTATGTAATTGTAGCAGGGGTCACTGTGATATTACATGGTATATAACTGTAGCCAGGACCACTGTGATATCCCATGTTATGTAAGTGTAGCAGGGGCCAATGTGATATTACATATTATGTAAGTAAAGCAGGGGCCACTGTGATATTACATGTTATGTAACTGTAGCAGGGGTCACTGTGATATTGCATGTTATACAACTGTAGCAGGGGTCACTGTAATATTACATGCTATACATCTGTAGCAGGGGTCACTGTGATATTACGTTATGTAATTGTAGCAGGGGTCACAGTGATATTACATGGTATATGACTGTAGCCAGTGCCACTGTGATATTCCATGTTATGTAAGTGTAGCAGGGGCCACTGTGATATTATATGTTATGTAACTGTAGCAGGGGGGACTGTGATATTACATGTTATACTACTGTAACAGGGGTCACTGTAATATTACATGTTATACAACTGTAGCAGGGGTCACTGTGATATTACATGTTCTACAACTGTAGCAGGGGTCGCTGTGATATTACATGTTATATAACTGTAGCAGGGGCCTCTTTGATATTACATGTTATACAACTGTAGCAGGGGTCACTGTGATATTACGTGTTATACATCTGTAGCAGAGGTCACTGTGATATTACATGTTCAACAACTGTAGCAGGTGTCGCTGTGATATTACATGTTATATAACTGTAGCAGGGGTCACTGTGATATTACATGTTATGTAACTGTAGCAGGGGTCACTGTGATAGTACGTTATGTAACTATAGCCTGGGCCACTGTAATATTACATGTTATGTAACTGTAGCAGGGATCACTGTGATATTGCATGTTATGTAACTGTAGCAGGGATCACTGTGATATTACATGTTATATATCTGTAGCAGGGGCCACTGTGATATTACATTATGTAACTGAAACAGGGGCAATGTTATATGTTAAGTAACTGTACAGGGGCCACTGTATTAATCTTGAAAATCACACAAGTTCCATAAATAGGGAGTTTAACTTCCCAGTGTGATTAAATATGAGACAGTAGTTACTGAACTCAGTAAAAATGTTTTCTGCATGTTATTTTCAACATTATTCTGTGAAGCAATTTCTTTAATTAACTTTGTTTTACTTGACAACAAAATGTCCCAGCATTTTTCATCTTAAACAACACATGCTGTGTGCTGCTTTTGACTCAGTGTGATGGTTAAATCTTTTTTAAACTTGCCATTTTCTGTGTTTTAATTATATTTGAGTTAGCATTTTGCTTTTTACTAACTCATCCTCTCTGGCAATTTGCTTTGCTTTTTTCAAAGTTAGGTTTACTTCAAGTTTTAACTTCTACCACACTTAAAAATCAGCCAGCCCAATGACAATTCTGCCTCTGATTACGTCATCATTCGTATTACATGGCATCCATCTGCTTGTCCAGCACTAAATACAATTCTACACAATTATGCTCCACTTGGTCATTATGATCCAATAGCCGAAAACTCTTCTCTCTCTCTTCAGAAACCTATCAAATCTGCTGGGCATGGTCTGTACTCGTACCATGTTGCTCAGGCCTGGAACTTCTTATCTATATCCAACAGGTCAATACCCCCCCCATCTTTCAAAATCATTCTGAAAGACTTCCTAGCCAAAATCTGGCACTGTTCTTAATGACCCCCAGGATAAACTATAATGCAAAATATAAACAAATACCTATTCATACCCGACACCTCCTCACTCCCCCTTTTTTCACTCACTTTCTTACTTCAATCAATTTCTCTCTCCTGATTTTCTATCTAAATATGCCATAACCTTGTTTTTTTCTCCAACTTCATATTGCAGTGTCTGTTTGCATTATACTAACATACTTTTAATTTCTCTAAACAGGCTAAAATTGAACTAAATATTAAATCATTGTCATATAAGTTGTAGCTATTCTTCACCAATGTTTTCACATTATGTTTAATTAAGTATTAATTGTTTAAACTGCATTTTTTTATTGTTTCTAGTGTATTATTTTTGACGTTTGAACAATTAACATTTTTTTAATACTTTGGGTCTTTTTACCTTGGGCCTCCACTAAAAATGGATGCCTACCCAGTCAGATTTTTGCGGTAATCAAATGTCAATAAATAAATAAAAGTCACCATTTTCATCCAGTTCACACAAATGCCTTACAAAACCTTCAACACATTCACACTGAGCTTTTACACATCTGTGGAAGGATGATCTTTCATGTGAAATATTTGTTTTTGGCACAAAAATGTCATTGAGCCTATTGATTACTGACCCATGTGTACGACTGTGCCCCTCTGACAATGACAAGAACAACAATCTATATTTACCTAAATTTCCTGTATTTCTTTGTCCAACTTAGTTGCTATTCTAAAGCATGCAAATGCTTTCCTCCACGCTGGCCAGGCAAATGGCTTTGTTGGGTTAAGCTTTGCAATTTTTGACAAAAGTTATATTTTTTAGGGCTGAACATCTTAAAGTCAGTAAAATGACTACTTTGATGGGGTGGGTGAATGGTGTGGGTGGGTAAAAGTACTTATTTTCAGCAGGTAGCTTACACTGAGGTTGACAGATACTACTGAATATGTTGGCATTGTTTTCCGATGGGAATGGAATTTTCATTTTTACTTCTTGAGTGAGATCCCTCTGGTCACCCAGTTATGCTGAATGGCAGTGCTAATAAAGTCAGGCTTTGCTAATATTTTAATAAAAAACAGTAACTTATTCTTTGCAAAATGGCAACACAGTAAGAAAGATTTTTACAGTTTACTTGGCATAACTACACTGGCAACTGGCACTAAACTCACCATATTATGTAACTGAGTATTGCATAAAATGGCAACACTACACATGTGCCTTAACGTTGCATTTCTACAATACATATTCACAGTATAGACATCAGATCCCAGCAGCTCTACTCACTTATTACAACTTTGAAATGTTTATTGAAAGAAGGAGATGAGGTGACAGGACGAAGTAGATTCACCAAATGGAATGCTGAATTAACTTCAAGTAAGAGTGATAAACTCCAACAAATAATACTTAAATACCAAAGCATGGAGTAAAAAACACACACTAAAATCCCGACTGCAGGGAGACGAAAAATAGATTGTCATTCTACTTTTATTTTATCAGAACTTTATCAGAATAAAGCAGATGAAAAACTCCTCTCCTGCTTAACAGTTTAAATTAATCATGTGATCATCACAGATGACAAACAAAACATATCTTTCAAGAACAATTAACTACATATAATAAAACATTATTTGTATTAAATTACAATTCCAATAAATAAGCAACTTTAAATACTGTAAAACTTTTTAAACAATTTTAAATTCATTTAACTATATATCTATCTATCTATATATATATATATATATATATATATATATATATATATATATATATACATATATATATATATATATATATATATATATATATATATAATATTTATATATATATACATATATACACACACACACACACACACACACACACATATATATATATATATATATATATATATATATATATACATATATATATATATATATATATATATATATATATATATATATATACTGAAACTATATCAGGTTTCAAGGCAAAGACAGATAAAGAAGATAGTCAGACCCCCTTCATAAGGGATGCCAGCAACAACCTGCCCACCAGTCCTCAGGGCATCAAAGGAAGATGGAAGGAATATTTCTAGTAGCTTCTGAATGAAGAAAACCACTCAGAAGCTGTACTGCCCCAGAAACAGCCTACGATGAGAGAAGAAGAGGAGCCCACCCTAGAAGAAGTAAGAACAGCACTAAGGAAGATGGAGTCAGGGAAAGCAGCAGGCGCAGATGAGGTCACAGCAGATATAACGATGCTGGGTGAGATGGGGGGTGGCTCCTGAGGGTACTCATAGCAGTTTGGAGAGAAAGGCGTATCTCAGATGACTGGAGAATAACCATACTCATGCCACTGTACAAGAACAAAGGGGACATCCACAACTGTGGGCAGTACAGAGGCATCAAACTCCTATTACATTGCCTGAAAGCTCCGGAGAGGGTGACTGATAAATGGATACGCAGAGTTGTAGAATATAAGATGGGAGATAAGAAGTTCAGATTCAAATCAGGATGCAGCACAACTGACCCGATGTTTACAGTGAGACAGATACTTGAGAAGAAGCTAGAGATGAGGAAAGAGTCCAACTGGGCATTCCCAGACTTGGAGAAAGCATATGACAATGTCCCAAGAAAGCTGATCTGGGCAGTACCGTGGTGGTTTGAAGTCCCAGAAACATTGGTAGAATTAGTGCAGGCTATGTACAAGGACGCAGTGACTCAAATACAAACAGTGTTCGGCCTGACAGAGGGGTTCCCAGTGGCAGTGGATGTACAACAGGGGTCAGCTCTGAGCCCACTGCTTGCTGTTTATACTGGTGATGGACTAAATTAGCAAATAAGTTGGAGGGGTCAGAGCAACAAAGCTGCTGTATGCAGACGATGTGGCAGTACAGGCAGCCTGAGCTAGAACTTCAGCAAAGGATAGGAGAATGGAATGCAAAACTGAAGGCACATGGGATGAAACTAAGCACAGATAAGACAGTGGTAATGGCAGCAAATTGGGGAAATCAGAAGAAGATAGTGGAACAGGTAAACAGCTTCAAGTATCTGGGAGAGGTGGTTGAGGAGAAGGGAAGTCTGAATGAAGAGGTCAAAAATAGAATCAGAAGGCCTGTAACCAACTGGCACAGAGTGTCTGGTGTAGTCTATGATAGAAGAATGCCAAAGAAGCTGAAATGTAAGGTGTACAAGACAGTGGTGCAACCAGTACTACTGTATGGTACAGAAACCTGGGCAGTAAAGGCATAACAGTTGAAGATGCTAGAGGTGATGGAAATAAAGTGCCTGAAAAGGGTGGTAGGATGAACACTGTGGGACAGACGAAGAAATGACGACATAAGAGCAGAAGCTAAAGTAGCTCCGATTGCAGAAAAGATCAAAGAGAACAGATTACGGTGGTTTGGGCACATGTGTAGAAAAGCAGAAGACAATCTGGTGAGGAAGATTTGGGACAGACAGGAAGAATGTAAGAGAAAGCGAGGATGTCCAGCAAAGAGGTGGATGGATTGTGTGAAAGAAGCTCTGTGACAGTCAGGCATGAGTGTTGAAGAAGGTAGGAGTGTGGCACTGAATCGAGAGAGATTGTGACAGTTAACATGATACCCCGACCCCATGTAGAAAAATGGGAAAAAGGGGGCTGATGATGATGATGATGATGATGATTATGATGGTGATGATGATGCCCTGCTTTTAATAAACAAAATTTAGTATGTTATTTAAACCTGGAATATAGTCCACATTCAAAAATACTTGCCACCTCAATTCTTTATTTCTAATTTGATATTCATTTCACTCCCTTTAAGATATTCAATAGCATAATCCACAACTAAAAAACAAATTTACTAAATCTTTACATTTTTTTGTGTATGATTCTCTAATGCAGTATTACCATGTTTGTTCTTAATAGCCGAATTGTGTTCATAAATGCACTTAGACAGTTTCCTAGTTGTTTATACGGGTTTATATCAAAACCACGAATGTTTACAACCACGAATACAAAAACACAGACACATAAACGCTGAAGTGCTACAACAGCGAAAGACATGAACAGCAAAAAATCAAAACGCTAAAAGTATTTCCGAGAACAACAGTGCCATACAGGTAAGAAAAAATCTACGTAAACAAACTTCATTAAACACACTTTTACAGCCTGCATCCCCCACACCCCACCTACTTAAATATACCAGCTCCAAGATCGCACTACAGTGGGGAAAAGGATATATTTTCTCTTCCCTGCGATCACCCTGCTGGCCATGGAAATATGTTCGGCGTTCCGATTTTTACTGTTTATGTCTTTCGTCTTGTAGTACTTCTGCCTTTGTGTCGCTGTTCTTGTATTCGCAGTTTTGAACATTTGTGCTTTTGATATAGACCCATTTATACAACATAGAAAGTATCATAGCTGCAGCACCCAGTACTACTATCACAAATAACCAGACCCGTACTATAGTACTCCATGGTGGAATGTAGAAACTTTAAAAAAGTGCCAACATCGTGGAATGTACAAGCTTTAAAACCTACCAAGATCTATAAATCTACAAGTCTTACACCCATTACATGGGAAGGTGCCAACTTTAAAAAATGAACATTACAAATCAGGTCTTCTAATAGCCATCTCAAATTATGACTCCTCTTTGTTGTAAAAGTTGGAGTGTTACCTACAGCGTCTATCAAATTATTATTATCTTTTATTATGTTCCCCTTCCCAAATACTCTCTTAATTGCTGAAGCATGTCTATAAATGGGGATAGCAAAAGGCCTCTGATAGTCATTGTTCCCACCTTTAGTAATCTTTCTAGCACAGTAAAGCATTTTTAAGATGGGCACAAATGTATTATTTTTTTTATTTCCTGTAAAATTTATTTTACAAATTCATTGAGCTTAATATTAGTATACCTTCAATCTGAAAAAAAAAATCTAGTTAGAACTGTATTTTTTCTAAACACACGATCCTCACTTACAAGCCTACTTAGTATAATAAATTGTCTTCTAACCACATTTTATTTCATATGGACACTGTGCTGACTAGAACAAAATGATCTCATTTCTCAATCTCTCTTCTCTCTCCCACTCTCTTTAGATATATATATATATATATATATATATATATATTACTTGAGAAAATCCTCAAAACGTTTTGCCAAAATGCTGATAGTGAATTTTAAAAAAAGTACGATCATTTAAATCACTCAGTAATATTTCAAACCAATCTTCCTTTCCTTTCCATAAAAATACTAAATTGTCTGTGCACAATGCCATCTCTAAGTTAGCAAATGTTGCGACTACACTTGCTTATTAGCTACCCTCGATAATCTGTTGATAAGTTTCACTGTCAAAGACAAAACAGTTATCAGATGACACAATTTCAAATAATAAACTAATATTGCCAATATCTAAATTACTAGCAGCTGTAAACTCACTTGGGTAATTTCTAACATGTTCTACATTTACATGTTGTGGTGTTATTTTTTTATGAAATAATGACATCAGAAGTAACTGAAAACATTTCACTACCTGTACAATATACTGACATAACTCATTTAAAAAAACATCCTCAAACCCATAAATAAAACTTGGATGCTTTTACTATTGGATTTAATAATGAGTCCATGTACAGGGATAAGACAGAGTTTTACTTCACTTAGTTGCCACTATAGGTATAAATGGTGGATATATTTCAGTTTTATGCATCTTTGGTATACCAAATACCACTCCAATTTTTGGATTATCCATATTTAAAAAATATATACATTAAATGGTTTACTATGACATATTCGATTGTCATTTAGACAATCGAATATGTGCAAAAATCATTTTCTCGAACTGAGTGTTCGATCACCACAATGTCGAAGCTGACATGAGCGAACAGGTGCTATTGTCAGCTTCAACATTGCGGTGCAGATCGCACTATAGTGGGGATTGGGAAATGTACCCTTACTCTCACTGTAGTGGGATCTCGGAGTTTGTATATATAAGTAGGGGGGGTAGGGGGGTGCAGCCCCCTGCATGGGGGGTACAGCATTATTGTTAGTTGTGGGCAGATGTGAGCATTTCAGCAAAGTCGATATTCGACATTGCTGTGCTCCGTTCGATATTTCGGTTGCTTAGTGTTTTGATTTCTGACAATATTTGTTGGAAATCGTTGCGTTCATCTAAATGATGTTTGCAAATATGATAGTAAACCACATTAAATATTTCTTTGGCTGAATAAATGTATTAAACAATTATCAATATTTTGATAATTCTATATAAATTTACTATTGACAATTTGACTTGTGATGTAATTGGTTCTACATACATACACACACACACACACACACACACACACACACACACACACACACACACATATATATATATATATATATATATATATATATATATATATATATGTATATATATATATATATATATATATATATATATATATGGGTCTACTTTAGATAACTGAAAGCCCAGAAAGCCAAACATTATTTTGCAGAAACAAAAATAACGGAAAATGCCGAACTGCGTAGTTTTTCCCCAGGGCAAGTAAATATTTGCCCAACACGGGGAAATATGCCCTTTTCCTGATTGTAGTGTGATCCTGGAGTTGGTATATGTAGTTGGGGGGAGGGGGCGCAGCCCCCCACATCGTGGCTGTGGATTTCGGATAGTATAGTGTCTTTTAGTGTAGTTTTGTGCAAGTGTTTACTTGTCCTGTCATAAACTACGTGGTTCAGCATTTTCTGTTTCGTTATTTTCAACTCTGCAAAATAACGTTCAGTTTTCCAGGCTTTCGGTCACCTAAGGTAGATATATATATATATATATATATATATATATATATATATATATATATATATATATATATATAATCAGTTCTACATACATGCACATATATGTAAACATGGTTCCATCCCATTTCACTGAAAACACAAAATGTCAAAAACACATAATGTTGATAACTTGTTTAATAAAGAGGGCAATCCCATGCACCCCTATGCAGGGTTGTATATCTGTGTGTGTGTGCATTTGTTTGTCCCTAGACATCTCTGCAAGTTTTTTTGCAATAGGCACTGATATAAGACACTTAGAGGCTCATCAATTTCCATAGTGGGAACTATACTTAGCTGTTTAATAGGGATTGTTACAGTGGGAATTGGGACTATGCACATGTTACTGACAACCTGTTATAATGTACTTGTTTTCGCAGCATTTATATGGGACAAACTGAAATAGGAGTCAGTTATCTCTTTCCTCATGTTATCCTGTTTGGTTCACTGCCATAGAATGCTGTAGATTATCTTAGCCTAGTACATACAGAGCTCTTTCTTTTCTCTCTGAACTCACTTATAATTGATGTATTACTAGAAAGTTGAATTCATTCTGTCAGGGAAAGGGTGGTATGTTTCTGACATAAAGGATGCAACGTCCGTGCTAACAGTCAAAGATTCAGACAGATTATCCTAACTACCTGCAGTAATAATTACTACAGTATAACACTTTAGGATTTTATTTTGACTGGTTGTCACATATTTTTTAGTACTTGTTACCCCATCTAAACATGGTAATAGCATCTACTTATCACATCACAGATGCAATGATGTACTAATACTTATGCAAAGCCAGGGACAAGATTTATATAAAGTGTTTGTATCAATTAGGCACTAGCCACATTGGACAGGAATACAACACATAAACTGTAACCTATTAGCTACCAATAGGAACAGATATGCAGAACAGGTATGAAAGATGAGACTTGCCCATTTTAGAGTGGATGAACAGCCTGTGACATACATTTATGACACCCAGCTTTAGTTAATTAACAATGATCTCTGTGCTAAAGCAGATAAAGCCTGCATGTCCTGTAAAATGGAATTAGGATTAGGACTAACAACCCTCATTTAAGGGCGAAAGAGCTCATCTGTTTGTTTTTCAATAAAGAAATGATTTCTAAACAAGTTATAATGGCTTGGTTACTCTGAAGTCTCAAGTGAACTTATCTGCATCACATAGTTCTTTTTTTTTCTGATTTATTAGGATTCTCAGCCAGCAGCTTTGTTACTCACAAGTAGCAGTTTTCCCTGTGGCATATATATATATATATATATATATATATATATATATATATATATATATATATATATATATATATATATGTATGTATGGGTCTAGGACACATGCTCGACTATCATATGTCCGAATCACAAAACATCGAACACACATACGCAAAAGCGCTTAACATTGAAAAGCGCTTCCATGTATGCGTAGTTCAAAAAAAAAATCTATGTTTCCCATCCCCCACCCCCCTACTTCTCAATCCGAGATCGCACTACAGTGGGGAAAAGGGAATTTTCCCTTACCTGCACTGTAGTCTGATCTACGAAACAGGCACACATACACGGAAGCGCTTGTTGATGTTAAGTGCTTTTGTGTATGTGTGTTCGATGTTTTGTGATTTGGACATATGCTAGTCGAGCATGTGTCCAGATCCCATATATATATATATATATATATATATATATATATATATATATATATATAAATATATAGGGTTCCTATCAGCTGACTGAAGATGCAGGTTAGCGAATGTGACTTGGTCGAGCTGTAAACACCAAAACGGCAAAATATCAAAGCAGCATATAAGCAAATTCTTTCCCTGGGAAAGAATTCACTTGGCCGCTTTGGTAGTTTGCCGTTTTTGGCACTGTAGTGTGGTTTCGCACTTGGTATATTTAAGTAGGGAGTGTGGGGGTGAAGTGATTTAATATAGATCCTATATATATATATATATATATATATATATATATATATATATATATATATATAGCGGTGGTGGTGCTGCGGTAGCGTTGTCGCCTCACAGTAAGACGTCCTGTTCGATTCTCAGCTAAAGCGTCTTCTGTGTTGAGACATGCATGAATGGGCGTACCTTCGTTAAAGGTTGTGCGTCAGAGCTGGCAACTCGGTACGTAAAAATCTATTGCCAATCATTAGTGGACCGGAGTTCCGCTGTGGCGACCCCTAACCGGGAAAAGCCGAAAGATACAAAAAAAAATATATATATATATATATATATATATATATATATATATATATATATAGTGTGTGTGTTTACATGTGTATATACAGGACGTCCAAGGCAAATCTGATTCATAGTATAGCGGTACTCACCAGTGGAAAACGTAAATGTAACCTGCACTACAGCAGGATGACACAGTATCCAAGCCACAGAAACAAGACATGAAAGAATTTTTGTTCAAGAACAAAGAAGTCTTCTTTGAATTACATGGCATAATAAACTTGATTCAAATTCATACTGCAAATAACCGAGGAGAAAATTTTAACCTAAAGTATTGCTAAATACATGAAACACAAAGAAAAGCAATTCAAGAAGAAGTGAAAGAAGCGCTTCAACTAGTGGCGAACGGGGAGTCCAAAAGTGAGTGGAAAAGCCTCACAGTGCTTGTTCCAAAATCTGATGGAACAATCAAATTTGTTAATGATGTTTGGAAACTGAACAACATTTCAAAACTTTTACATTTACGCAATGACTAGGGTTGATGAGCGACAGATGAGAGCATGGAGAAGGCAGCTTTTTTTTTCACATCAGAAGGCTTAGTGCCATGTAATATTTTCCCTTTTAAACATAACGGTGCCCCAGCAGTATTCTTGACATCAGTGAATAGGTTCTTAAAACTCTATAGTAGCTATGCTGCTGATAATTTATACAGTTATTTTACATTTTAAAGAGTGGGTCTTCCATCTGGGTATGTAGAGGCTGTAGTGGACTCACCAGGTTTATAACCAACAAATGACTCTGAAACACCACCAGACTGAGGACAGCAATTTATTGAGTGCTTTTATTTACAGGAATATGAACTTCTTCATTAGATGTTCTGTAGAAGTTCGTATTTTTATGAATGAACAGGCTCAATAAATAGGTGGCCTTGATCCTGTGATGTTTTACTGTCCTCTGTTGGCTATTCATTGTCATTTTAGTGCAACATCCATTGACCACTTTTTGGAGTAATCAGGCTAACCCTGAATAACTCCAAGAGTAAGGCAGCCATGGCAAGTTTAAGTTTCTGGGGTATGTGATAGAAAGGGGAGTTGTTAAACCCAAAAAGAAAAGGCGGAATTAGTAAAAACATGACCAGATCTGCAAACTAAGAAACAAATGAAGGCATTTTTAGGATTAGTGGGGCATTACCAAAAGTTTGTCATTACTTGGTCATGGTAGCATGTTACCTCACAATGATGATCAAGGAAAACTGCCCCTCAAAGTAAGGCAGACTGTAGAAGCAGATAATGCTTTTAAGTAGCTAAAGAAAATGTTATGTTCTGAGCTGGTATTAGCATCTCTCAACTTAAATTAACAATCATGTAGGCTTTGTGCGAAGTCTACACAACTTAAGCATGTTAATGCAATAAACAGCAGAGGTCATTGAATATGCATGCTGCTAATTACACTTACACATTTCCAAGCACCATTTTGTGGCTAGCAACACTGTTGATGGCCATGAAAAGGTGCAGAATGTATGAGCACACAATGTGAACAAATCAGCTTGCCTATAAGCAAACCTATTATGCGATCATGCACAGACAACTTATATGAAGTATAGGCAAGTTGTTTACAAGAATTAAGATGCAGTGGACTTTAAGTGGGGAGAATGTACACAGAATACAATGTTAATAGTGTAATATAAGTAAAAAAGGAGGATAACTGGAGAAGTTGTACTCAGATAATGCAGTCAAATGTACTTGTCACAAAGAAACATTTTAAAAAGAAATACTTCCATATTGATGTAATAATGATTAATCCTGTTCACAGACGTGAGAGGGACACAAAGCAACACTGTAATAAAGGAGAATAAATGTAATATTAATGCTGATAATATGCTGAGTTGTAATAACAGGAAGGACAATGGCTACATTAGGGGCTATTCACATAGACTGCAATTATTGAATACGACATGTATATACAGGGAATATATGTGTGATAACCAACAGTACTACTGTATTCTCCACGTCATCATGTATAAACAAGAAGAAATGAGCCCTACAGCTGTTGTGTCACACATATCAGAAAGGGGCATGTTTTGCAATTTGTTGTCATTTGGTAACCACATAAAGGGGGTATATTACCTTGAAACATGTATTAGACAAGCATGTGTTGTATATTCTTGTACATCCTGAACAGTAATATAACAACACTCAAAATATACAAGTGACAAATGACAACATGGATTTGAAGATGTTTCATTACTTCAAGGTCTCCGTTTGTAAATGGACCACATCTACTGTATGATTATACTGGGCATGCTCACAAGAAGTTACAATGGACACTGCCATAACAGCATGTAAACAACACAAACACAAGAAAATGACAGGCTCAATTACACTTTATTATGATCTTGTATCATGCCTTACAGTAAGAAATGTTATGTAAGCTCTTATGCCCTATAAAACTCTATAGTCTGAAGAAAATAATTATAGTCATAAATGCATTTTTGGATGAAGGCATGCAATACAGAGCATTATTATTCGGAAACTAAGTAATGCCTAAGAGCAATCTGTGACATACTCAACATTTGCATCTTGCCAGACTTGAACACATGCCAGAACAGATATCAGAAAGCTGCATATCAACCTTTAATGTCACAGAAATAGACATACTGTGTGTGTCAGGACAAACACACTTGCAGAGCTTCCAGCACTGTCCTATTGTAATGGCTAGGGATCCCCTACCTAGGAGGGTGATGCTTTAAAACTGTTGCCCCCGACTGTGTCATAACTACTTTCTTTGCCTGAGCCTCACTGTTCCCCCCTGACTGTGCTATAACTGCTTTCTTTGCCTGGGCCACTCCCATCTGACACAGTTGTCTGACAGACTGATGTTACCAGATTCAAACCCCTGCATATCATACTACACACTCTGCAGTGCTGAATATCGACTGTGTCTGTCACAGGACATAGTAAGGGAGCTTGTTGCGAATAACAGAAGTCAAGGTGTGAAGCAGTACAGGAAATGTGATAATAATTTATACAATTTAAAGAAGCCGTTTCTGTTTTGTATACACACTGTGCCACTAATGAACTGCACTCTGTGTAGATATGGTAGACAAGTCATTACTGAATGCATGTGCCGCACGAGCGCTTACAAGATGGCATTTGCATAATGACTGTTTCACTGCCAGGAAATTACAAAGTGAGTTTATATTGCTTACTCTGAAGTAAAAATTGATAATAGTAATAACTTCATCTAGTGTTGTTTGTTCATAGGTTCATAGGTGTGTACTAGGCTAATGGTCCTGGAGCCTTTACAAGCCTAGCTCATAGGATTACCCTGGCATTGTACCACGCGACCGTAGTTCCCAGTGCCTCTGCCGAGTAGAGCCACTAGAGTGATCCCGGGGTGAATTTTCTATTTACCATCCACTCATCAAGATTTCTCTTGAAGAGGGCCAGTGAAGTGCTCTGCTTGACATGTATAAGAAGTCTGTTCCATAGCATGGGCAGCCTCTGGGTTATGAACCTGTCCCTCCAGCTTGTTCTCTTGATTGTGGTAATGAGGTTGAAGTCTCTGGAGCATGAAGTGTGGAGGGATTGGGATTTCTTTAGCTGTAGCATTTATAACAGAGCTGGGTCAGTCATGGCTTTGTAAGTCAAGCAGAGATCGCCTCTTCTTCTTCTTCTTTCGGGTTTTCAAAGTTAGGGGTCGCCACAATGGATCACCTGTCTGCTCATGATTGGCAGTAGAGTTTTACAGTGTTGAGTTGCCAGCCCAGTACCCAACCTTCCACAGAAGGCACACACATGCACGCACTCACTCACTCATGCCTAGGGCCAATTTAGAGTGTCCAATGCACCTACAGCATGTCTTTGGGATGTGGGAGGAAACCAGAGCACCTGGAGGAAACACACGCAACCACAGGGAGGACATGCAGACTCTGCACAGAAGGCACCCCAGCCGAGGATTGAACCAGTGAACCTCTTGCTGTGAGGCGACAATGCTAACCGCTGCACCACTGTGACCGCCCAAGCAGAGATCGCCTCTAAGTAGGTAGAGATTGCCTCTAAGTAGGTGATATGAGACAGAGAATAGTTGGAGTTTTTGAGTCTGTCCATATAGGACAAGTGTTTAAGGCCTAGGATCCTCTTTGTGTGGTACGTTTGCTGCCTCTCCAGTTATTGCAGGTGTCTAGTGAGGTACATGCCAAATGGGGCATTCTACTCGATGATTGGCCTAATGAGGGAAGAGTAGAGGGAGACAATGATCTCTTTCTTCCTGGATGCAAAACCCTTGGCAATGAGGTAAGAAGGACTTTCTGACCACAGTGGCAATGTGGTGGTCAAAAGAGAGGTTGCTGTCAACCTGTTTTCCCAGATCTCTTATAACGCCTTCTGTGTTCAGTGGACTACAATCAATGTGGAAATTGAAGGGAACATGGTTTTTACCAAGGGGGATGATGACACATTTTTGGCATTGAGCTTAAGGCCATGGTTCTGACAATATTCATTGGTCTCAGTGAGGCCTTTCTGTAAGGATGTCAACATCACTTGGGGAGTTAATAATAGCTCCCAATTTGCAATTGTCTGTGAACTTTGTCAGCCAGAGTCCCTTTGTGTTGGCCTGGACTTAAGAGAAGTAGATACCAAACAGGAGGGGACCCAGGACTGAATCCTGTGGGACTCCACTCATGACTGGTCTGCAGTCTGACTTGGAGTCAGCTACTTTAACACTGTGGGTTCTATCTATGAGCCAGTTTGCAACCCACCTAGTGATATAAGGGTTGATGCCTAGATTAGTGAGTTTTTCTATGATTCCTGAGTGGGGAATGGTATCAAAGGCTTTGGCCAGATCAAGGTAGGCTCTATGAACCACCTTGCCGTCATCCACAGCTCTGGTGACTGACTCAAAAAAGTCGACCAAGTTGAGCAGGCATGATCTACCCTTCACAAACCAAACTGTGTGGGATCCAAAGTTTGGAGATTCCCTATATCCTTGTTTATTAGGTGCATGATGATGCATTCCATAGCTTTGCATATCAGACTCATCAGGCTAATGGGGTGATCATTCCCAGGGCCTGTAGTTGTTCCTCCTTTGTGGAGAAGGATGACTATAGCAGTGCACCATTTGGTAGGGACAAAGCCTGAAGTGAGGCTGTGATTGAACAGGGCACACAGGTGATGTGCCAGTTCACTCTGTAGTTCATGTAGAACACAGCCAGGGATATTGTCAGGTCCCATAGAAGCTATATTGTTGGCCTTGGACAGTGCTGTTTTAACCTGTGCAGCAGTAATACTGGGTGCCTGGCAATCTAATGGTATTGTGATTGGTCCTTTGAGGGGGATGAGAGGGGTAAAGTTGGCACTGAATCTGTCAGCCAGTATATTGGCAATATTTGTTGGCTGGGTATAGGAGGTACCATTGTGCAGTAGCTCAGAGCAAATCTGGGTATTGCCATGGAGATCCTTTACATAACTGTAGAAGGCCTTGTGGTTGTCTTTACTATCTGCTGCAATTCTGTTTTCACAGCTAGCTTTAGAGGATTTGATGAATTAAGGCTGATCAGGACGTTTTTCCAGTCTTGGGACTTTACCTTAGTCGGCATCAGTTTCCTCCTTCTGTTGTAGTTTGTTTAGGGTAGGGACCACCAGAATGACTTCCTTTTTTTGAGGACAGCATCTTGGTTCTATTGAGGTCCATGCATTTGTGTACTTGTTCATACAGTGCATTGGTGTATGATTCTGCAGTCACCTAACTATTCTCCATTTGCATGGGTGCCATGAAGTTAGCCACCTCTGTTTTTAGGAGCCCAAAGTTAGCTTTGGAGAAGTTTTTCATGGTGATTACCTTTACGGGGGGGGGGGGGGGATGTGAATTTCCAAGGGAGGAGTTGACTATTTGTTTAGAGCAATGGTCGCCCATGTTAGTAATGACCTGGTCAAGGATGTTGCTACCTCTAGTGGGGGTAAGAACAAACTAGGGCATTGGAATTAATGAATTCCAGGAAAAGTTGGGCAAGTGTATTGGTGCATGATTAGTTTTCCCAGTTAATGAAGGGGTAGTTGAAGTCACCCAGTATGAGAGTGTTAGGTTGGACCCTAATATTCTCTAGGGTGCTTAGGAACATGGAGTGTGAGTCTTGGGACATGGTTGGGGACCTATAGCAGGCTACAACCTAAATCAGTTTCTTACCCAATGTTAGCTGCACCTGAAGTATCTCAGATGCATTATGTTGGGCTACCAGTCTTGAGGTGTGTGCATCCTTTATGAATATGGAAACACCACTGCCTTTGGAGCTTCAGTCCAAGTTCTGGGGCTGAAAGGTGTGGTATGAGTTATAGCCTGGTAGTGCAGGGGTGCTTTCTGCTGCCTTGAACCAGTGTAACATCATTACATTCATATAATGTTGCCCAGCAAGCTATGCAAGTCCACCAGCTAATGATTTATGTATGAATCACGTGCACACAGTGGAAATCTTACCACAGTTCTGAGACTCCACCTATGTGAAGTTGTTACATCATATAATTGTGATGCAAACAATTTGTATGAGGTAAAAGGATGTGGATTTAATTCATACATAACAGCATATGGACACACAATGCTTACAGTGACTGAAAGTGGGTTTTGAACACCCGACTATGTGAGGACAAGCTACATTATATTGTGAAGAATGAATGCTCCATGGTGCAATTGTTGTTAAACTGTGAGGTATTTGAGTGTTTAATGCTGTGACATCATGTTGTTGCTGCAGACCTTTTTGCTAGTTAAAGCTAGATGTTTTCATCTAGGTTGGGAGTGAATCCCAATCTTTTCAGAGCAGACATACCCAGGGATTCAATAAAGTTTACACTAAGTCTACACTAACTGTACATTGTTCTGAATGAACAGACAACACAGACATAACTCACACTTTCTTCCTCCTAATGTTAGTTTTCCTACTGATATTCTTGCAGCTTTAAATATTGACGGGGATTCATAAAGGTTACCACAAATTGTAGACTACATGTACACTCAGTGTAATCTTTCTGAGTGACTAGAACACACAAAAAATGTGCTAAGAATTTTACTGAATACATATTGTGTACACTTAGTGTGGGCTTTATTGAATCGGGCCTACAGTGAATCTATAATCATCAGAGTTTTCTTGGACGAAGGCTGAATAAGAGATCATCTAGGTAGGAAACAACGGGTACTGCAGCAGGTGATGGCTGAGCTAGGTACTTTGTGAGAACTGTAGACATGCCAAAAGGTAAACATGAGAACTGAAAGTGTGATGAAGAAACTGAAAACATAAGAAATTTTCTGCAGGTAGTATGAATAGGGATGTGGGGGTATGCGCCCTTCGGATCTAAGGTGACCAGAAAAGTCTGCGTAAGGATAAAGAAAAGCAGGGTCTGGAGACAGAGCGAGAGTGCATCGTGAAACACTTAACTTCCAGATAGGTGTTGAGATAAGACAGCTCTGTTTCCTGTTTCCAGCAGATGAGGAATAGTGTTGAGTAGAAATCTTTTCCCTGGGCTTGAGAAGGAACTGGTCCTATTGTTCTCTGGGAGAGCAGGTCCCGAACTAAGTAGGGAATGAGCTGAGATTGATATGAAGCGGGGGAGGAGATCCCCTTTGTGGACAGGAGCTCTTTTCAAGCCATTGTGTAGCAGATCTATTTGTCTGAATCAATGCATTCCCAGGGTGGGAGGGACAGACTGAGGCTTTGTGAAAGTGGAATGTGTGGACAATGTTGGGAGGGAGGAGTTAGAGAGAGAAGATAATCAGTTTGTAGTGCTTTTTTCTGGAAAGGGGATTTTCCCAGGCTTGCAGTCCCACTGATGTTTTTCTTGAAATCTTTTCTTAGTAAGTACCTTCACCCCTCTGTTGGTTTGTATTCTCTACAAATAAAAGTACTGGGGTTTTGATGTAAGAAAAATCTGCTTCAGTTTTTGCATGACATAGCCTTTTTCCTGTAGTGTTTTAAAAAGTTCAGCAGCAAAGAGGCCAAAATGGAGGTTCCTATGAAGAGAGTTCAGAAGTATGACCTTAACTTCTTCTGGTAAGGACCGAAGGCAAAAGCAAGCAAAGCCACACATGGGTGAACCAGTGAGTGTTGTAATGGAAGTCTCTGCAGCATCAAAGCTGGATTTAATGGAATGTCTGGCCACTTGGGTGGTGTTATAGAGGAAACAATATGATGGGATTTATGTTCAGAATCCTCAGATTTAGCCAGGGACATATTCTGCTCCTGGTTATGTTCTTGTTCATCATCAGGATGAGGATATTCCCACCCCTAAAGTATTCAGGTCCTCATCTTTTCTCGTGCAATTCCTCTGAACCCCACTATGTCAGTAAAGTTCATTTCTAACAAGTTTTAATCTGTAACCATTCCAAGACTTCTCTCTTTAAAATTTCTAATAACATGTCTATTTAGAATAAAATGCCTTCCTACACCACTCTCTTGTACTTAAACGTTGTCTCATTTTTGTAGACTTGACATACTCTGCTAGTCCTTATCCTTTACATCCCATTTCATCCACCTCTCATCTCCAACTACATTGGACACTATAAATCGATGCTTTTACCCCACAAAAGTGTACTGCTAGAACATAATTCCATACTGTAACTGCATCAGAAACTGCAGTAAATTGTACTTTTATGTCCTTAACAAAAAATGTATTTTTCTTCCATCTGAAAATGTATAAAAACTGTACTTTATATAAGTAATGCTGCTGGACCCCTTTTCTATTATAATGTACATTATAATTTTAGGTGATAACTTTATTGAATAGTACTAATATAGTTCTAAATACATAATGTAATATTACTAACGTAAGAAACTGAAAAAGAAATGTAGCTTTAAAATGTAAACTAAATATATAATCGTGCAGGAGCTTTTCTCCCCAGGCCTCTAATGAAAATGGGCCGTGCAGGATAACCCACAACTACTGGAATACTGCAACAGTGATCTAAGGAAAGACATCAGAAAGCCATCAATCATCAAACTGATTGAAGTGCATTGACCTCCCAAATAGTGCTTTTAACCAATTACCTCTCTTTTTAAGTGCTGGAACCCTCACTAAGGAGGCCTATGGGATGCTTATATTTTATTTTATCTCTTTAAGTAATGAAATGCATTTCTTTACTTATAAAAAAAAATAAAATAAAGGAAGGAAAAAAGATAACAACCCAGGGACCAGTAGCAAATAGCTCAGGGACTGACAGTGGTGCCTGAACCACAGTTTGAGTAGCATGGATATATAACACACAAGTGCAGTATATACATGTGTAGGTGTGTGTGTATATATATATATATATATATATATATATATATATATATATATATATATATATATCTATATGGGATCTGGACATATGCTCGGCTAGCATATGTCCGAATCACAAAACATCGAACACACATACACGAAAGTGCTTAACATCGACAAGCGCTTCCATGTATGTGTGCCTGTTTCGTAGATCGGACTACAGTGCGGGTAAGGGAAAATTCCCTTTTCCCCACTGTAGTGCAATCTCAGAGTGAGATTAATAAAGTAGGGGGTGTGTGGGGGGTGCAGGGGGCAAAACCCCATGCAGAAACGTAGATTTTTTTTTTTTGAACTACACATACACGGAAGCACTTTTCGATGTTAAGCGCTTTCGTGTATGTGTGTTCGATGTTTTATAATTCGGACATATGCTAGTCGAGCATGTGTCCTAGATCCATATATATATATATATATGGTTCTACCTGACTTCGTCGACAGCGCAGAAGACCGACAACGGAATCTGGAGCTCCAGAACATCGACAATGCAGAAGACCGACACGATGGATGACAACACCGACGCCGAGGATGCCGACATGGGAAAAGGCTGTGTGAGTATGCGGTAGTGACGGACGTTAGGGTGCGAGTCAGGTAAGTGTGGATATTGACGGTCTGTGGGGATAGGGGTGGGTTAAGTGAGTTAGGGTTAGGGAGCGATAGGGGTGGGTTAAGTGAGTTAGGGTTAGGGAGCGATAGGGGTGGGTTAAGTGAGTTAGGGTTAGGAGCGATAGGGGTGGGTTAAGTGAGTTAGGGTTAGGAGCGATAGGGGTGGGTTAAGTGAGTTAGGGTTAGGAGCGGGTTAGGTACGTGCGCGATAGTGACGGACCTTAGGGTTAAGGTAAGGTTTAGTGTGGGTTTGTAAGGATTTTGGTGTGCTTGTGTTGTGTGTGTGGTTTGTGGCATGGGGATGTGTTTTGTTTTTAATTGTTGTTATTGTGGTGTGTGCAGTGTATGGGGTTTCGTGTTTGTGTACCGTCGGTTATTTCGTTGTCGGGTATGTGAGGTTTCGTGTTAATGGACTGTCGATTATGTGGTGTCGGTGATGTCGTTGTCGGTGTTGTGTGGTTTCGACTATGTCAGGTAGAACCGTATATATATATATATATATATATATATATATATATATATATATATATATATATGGATCTAGGACTTTTGATCGAAAGATCAAAAGCCCAAATCCATTACCACCGAATACACTTTAACGAAAGTGCTTTCATCGAAAAAAAAACACAAAATCTACTTGAATGCAGGGGTACTCACGATGCCCACATATGGTGAGTCTCAACCAGAGTTGTTAGCCAAACGGCAACAAATTAGCCTTGAAACCAGTTACTCTTATATGCTCTTACTTAATGAACATTTTTTACCTATTGAAGCACAACTTATTAATGACATTGAGTTGTGCTATGGACAAGTATGTGATATGTTGGGGTCTGAATGTGCTAACTCCTATCTTGCTGGGACACTTGATAATGTGAAGGTCTATGAGCGGAAATTGATTTTGTTAAAAAGACAGAAAATTGAGCGAGATACCAAATATTTTGAGCTGGGTCATGCATTTATGTGGCTGAGGAGAACCAACGTGAATACTGGGGACTCCGGACATTCATTGCACCCAGCTAGAAAACAACATGGGGTGACGACGACTACTTCTCAGTCTTCTTTGTCCAAGGATGACAGTCAATTCAGGGCCAATAATAGTGTTCCTGTAATCGAACGTATTAATGAGGTGGGACGTGTTGATGCTAATCGAGCATCCACCTCAAGCACGGCATTGGTTACTTCTCCTGCCTGTCAGTTAAATACCTCTGTATATGAAACGCCTTTGGCAGAGGGCGGGTTTAAGCCTTTACATACATCTGGTGTGAAGGAGGATGCTGTACGGAATTGTCCTGGTGTAAATAGCAGTTCTGAACCAGTTGTTCGACCGAAAAGTGGTGGCATGATCTTGCAACAACCTTTTTTACCCCTACCCAGCAGATCGAAATGGAAACAATCTATGGGGTCTCCAGAACAACAGGGACATTGCAAGAGGAAAGCAGAGAACCGGAACAACAGCAACACCATAAAAATGATGTGGGAGAAATGAAATATGACTTCGTTTGGAACATTTCACAGAGGTATATTTCTGTTTTTGAACGTAATGTTTTGAATAAAGGGCTGTCCTTTATTCCTGCTACTTGTTCTATCATTGCGGACACTTTGACTTTAAGCTGACATTGCGTAATATACAACTGAAATTAATGTTTAATAATGATACAGCTTCTGTTAATGCTGATTTTAATAGAGATTTGGTGTTTAAAAAGCCTAGTGTATATAATCCTCAGTTTAACTCAACCCTTGATATGTTCTATAAGGTTTGTGAGGCTGATTTTTATAATTATTTTGATAATGAATATAGAGGTAAGGAGTGGATATCTGATAACCTTACTGCACCTGAGAGATCTGCCCTGGAAACATTAGAGAATGATACCAACATAGTCATTAGACCAGCGGACAAGGGGTGACAGATTGTTATTATGGACAGTGCTTTTTATTATGATTCCATTGGTACTATGTTAAGTGACAATGATGTTTATCATGAGATTAATTTGTCTGACATTCAGGATATTATTATAAGGGTGGCTAACATGTTATTACAATTTGCAACATGTGGAATTATCGCTGAGGAGTTATTTAGCTATTTTGTAGTGGAGAAACCGCTAATACCAACTTTGCAGGGACTCCCCAAAGTTCATAAAGATTCCTATAAACCAACTTTTAGGCCAGTAGTGGCTAGTAGAGGATGGCTTACTGAACCACTTAGTATATATATCGAGAAACAACTGAGAACAGTGCTAGAACATCACCCTTTTATTCTACGTGACACTAAACAGATGCTACAAGAGCTTTACAAGTTTGTGAATGACTCAAAGGATGTAATGAAAGGTTGTTTAATTGTCACTTATGATGTGACCTCACTGGTCATAGTGATCCCTGATAATATAGGGATCTCTATGGTTAAAAATTTTCTAACACGATGTAGTAAGTACACTGAAAGTCATATTAATCTGTTATGTGATTTGTACAATAATGTATTCCTATTTAATGGGAGATACTATCACCAGTTGTTGGGCATAGCTATAGGCACTCCTTGTGCCAATAGCTATGCCAACATGGTGATGGCAGAGTGGGAGCTACATAATACATCCTTTGGCGCAGCAATGTTTGGTGTTATATAGAAGGATCGTTGACGATCTTTGTATGTTTTGGAGAGGAAGTCAACTTGAGCTATTAAGATTTGTTGATCTTATGAATCGTAGTTGTGAGTTTTTAAAATTTACTGGTGAATATTGCACTACTGAAATACATTTTTTGGACATTTTGATTAGTATTGATGGAGAAGGACATTTGCATACTGATAGGTATGTGAAAGATTGCTATTGTCCCTCCTATTTGCATAGGACTAGTATGCACCCCACACACATTTTTACTAATATTGTAAAGGGACAAGCCATGCGCTGTTCTTGGTTAACTGATAGGGATAGCCATCTACATCAAGAGTTTGACAATATTAGTACTGATTTTGTTAATAGGGGGTATGATGAACGAGTAGTAAGTAAGGTTACCCATGAAGTCCAAATGATGAGAAAAGGGAGGGCTAAGCCATATTTTTCAGAAGCTTTCAGATCCACCTATGACTCTAATAGGACAGTGAATAAAATACCTTTTGTTTTTTTTTTTATACTTGGGATAATGTAGTGATCAGGAATATCCTGCAGCGTAACTGGAAAATATTACGCACTGATCAACAAATTACTCAAGTGATGGGGCATAAACCCTACATTACCTTTAAGAACACTAGGAATTTGAAACGAAGGTTGTGTTACCCTATGGGGATTAGACAAGAAATGAGAACTGATATAGGAGTCGGAACAACTAGATGTGGTGGTTGTAATTTTTGCACTTTCATATAAGAAGGCACTGAATTTAGGCATCTGGATACTAGCAGAGAGTATAGATTTGATATTAATGCTAACTGTAACAGTAAGAACCTCGTCTACTTAGCACAATGCATAGTCTGTTCTTCATTCTATATTGGAAAGATGAATAGATGTCTTCGTGAATTCATTAGGGACCACAACTATTTTTATAGGCGAGGACATACGTATAGTGCATTAGCTAAGCACACTATAGAAAATGGGGTTACCCATCAGTTTAGATTTAGGGTGTTAGAGCTTGTATATGAAGATGCTAGGCTGGGGGATGTCTCTAATAAAACAGAAACTAGAGAGCTTACTTGGATTGTGAGGTTAAGAGCCCATTTAGGTAAAGGGCTCAAAGACCATATAGCCATTACAGCCAAAGTGAGAAGTAGGAACCTTAGGAAATAAATATAGATGTATCAAATGTCCTATATGTTTTTACAATGTTATTTTTTTATATATTTTTTATACTTTTTCATGCATATTATATATTTTGTAAGATATATTGTTTACCTTTTAAGTTATATACGTTTTAATATTTGTATATATTATGCATTATATATTGCATATTATATATATATATATATATATATATATATATATATATATATATATATATATATATGTATATATATATATATATATATATATATATATATATATATATATATATATATTTTTTTTTTTTTTTTTTTTTAGTACATTCTAGCTTTAAAGGTGATGCCTATGAATGATTGGTTCATTTGAATTTTAATTGGTATTTTAATGGGTATAAAAGGATGTGACATCATTGTTTGAATTGGTCTGATGAAGCAATTTACTTGTGAAAGCCCTCACCATTTGTACAATAAATTTTCTTGGATTATATTTTTTACTTCCTGACTCCTGCTCCTCGACTTGCCTTCGAGTTTACAATTTGACTTATTTTTGCTGTTTATTGGTGATTCGTCTTTTGTGTATATATATATATATATATATATATATATATATATATATATATATATATACACACACACACACACACGTAGAAAGAGAGAGAGAGAGAGAGAGAAAGATATATCTCTCTCTCTATACATACGCATACACACACACACACACACACACACACACACACACACACACACACACACACACACACACACACACACACACACACACACACACACACACACACACACACACACACACATGCATGGATGAAGATAGGATTTTTGGAATTTTACACCACCTTCCAGACTGTTGCTGCCTACCTTCAACCCCTCATCCCACAGACAACATGTGTGTTTTTAGACAGCATGCCTTGTCAGAAAAAACAAATCTAATCTGACTGAGGAACGAGTCTTTGAGAGAAACAAATGGAGGCCAGGGATACATTTTAATTGAAGTTCTAGCACATCTCATTGTACAAAAGAATAAAACAAATGTAAACAGTGCATGCCAAGGTGTACATGATGCATGCCTGGCTATACCTTTGCTGCAGAACATATATACATATGCTTACACTAAACAAATTGCAGTCAGTAGAACGAGGTTGTCAGATATCAAAAATAAATATAATGTCCACAAAAACATCCAACAAACCACTCAATGGCTCCAAAGATTGTAGATAAAAACAGGTAAATTTATTCGGTGAAGCTTTCGTGGTGTAGATATACCACTTCATCAGACCTAAAATTAACTGATCTATACAGTCTCCATATACTAATGGTAATTAAAAACCAACCAATCACAAATGACAAAAATTAATTAAAAGTTTCTTCTTAAAGAAACAACACATCATTGTTATAAAATGAACTACATATTTGTCTAGAATAGCTAGAGCTGTACCATAAAAAAATAATAACTAATAAAACAATAAACCTGTGTGAATGTATGTGTCTATGCACATACGCATACACACATACATATAAAAAGTATAACAAAATGTTCATTCGAATAATTCTGATAACTCTCCCTATATGAATAACCTATAACATTTCTTAGTTCAGCTATCTGGCTAATGATCTGGATTTTAATAGGGGTTTGAGAGGTACCCTGTCATTCAAGCCTTTACCTTTGTCTGCCCTAAGTCTCACTATCCACCTGCTTTCAGTTGTCTCTGTAAAATTCACAATGTCTCCCCCTCTTTCATTTTCGTGAACATTCTCAACCACAAGAAACCTAAATGTATGCGATGTGTCTGTGTTATATACGTGTTTCGCTAGAGCATTTGTACAATCATTATTCCTGATTTTCAACATATGTTCCCTGATCCTGAATCTGAATTTCCTGTTGGTCTTGCCAACATAAAAGGACGAGCACGAGTTACAAATAGCAAGATATACAATATTCATGCTACTGCAACTTGATCTGACCTTAAAAGTATACTCCTTCTTAAGATCTGGATGTATACATTTATTGCTGCTATCAATATACTTACACTGGCTACAGTTGTGACAAGCAACAGTCCCTCCCTTTCAGTTTACCTCATCCATGTGTAAGTGTTTCTTAGGGTAACATAGATACTGTCTGAATGACTTTTTATTCCTAAAAGAAAAATTAGGGTTGTTCCCTACAATATCACCAATATCTGGGTCTTGTGTTAAGATCGACCAATATTTATTAATGCTCGTGACAACACGTATGTCACTTGAAAACTCAGTGGGCACACATACACAATTGTTCACCCTCCTCTTCTTGTGGGTGATATTATGTGTTGATAGACTCCCCCTATCAGAGTAATAAGGTTTCCCAATGTCACATCTCAGATCTGGTGCCTCAGACAATATCTCATGAGTAGTGGGATCAGTATAACCCCTCTCCAAGAACCTTTGCTCTAAGTCAATCAGTTCACTATCAAATATTTTTTCCTCAGTGGTGAGTCTGGAAGCCCTCAAGGTCTGACTTTTGACAACATTAGTAAAGATGTGCTTGGGGTGCATACTGCTTCTGTGCAAAAGGTGGTTCCTATGGCAACCTTCCTATACATCCTGCTGGATAAATTCCCTGTGTTATCCCAATATATACATAAATCACAGAAATTCATTTCATCATATAGGTTCATAAGTTCATAGGCTGGTACTAGGCTATCAGCCCTAGGGCCTATACAAGCCTAGCCATAACAATTCCCTGGCTATTTCTTCCCGCAGTATTTACTTCCCTGGACCCCTGTCTAGCAGGGTGACTGACATGTTCCCCGGGGTGAATTTTCTTTCTCCCATCCAATCGTCAAGGTTCTTTTTGAAGAGGGCCAAAGAGGCACTCTGCTTGACATGTATAGGCAGTCTATTCCAGAGTCTGGGGAGTCTCTGGGTCAGGAACCTATCCCTCCAGCATGTTTTGTTTATTGTGATGACAAGATTTAGATCCCTGGAGCGTGTGGCTCTAGGGATTGGGATTTCTTTAAGTGTAGCATGTCCAACAGCTCTGGGTTTGACATGGCCTTGTATGTTAAACAGACATCGCCTCTGAGTAGACGATATGCGACAGAGTATAGCTGGAGTTTTTTAAGGCGGTCAGCGTAGGGCATCTACTTTAGGCCTGTGATTCTTTTAGTGAGGTATTTCTGCGGCCTTTCCAGTTATTGCAGATGTCTTGAGAGGTATATACCAAATGGGGAGTTGTATTCTATAATGGGTCTAATGAGGGATAAGTACAGTTTGACAATGACCTACTTTTTTCTGAATGAAAAGCCCTTAGTGATGAGGTGTGCCACATAGAAGGATTTCCTGACTGTTGTGGCAATGTGGTTATCGAAGGTGAGACCACTGTCCACCTGTGTCCCTAAGTCTCTTATCACACTTTCGGTGTTTAGTGTACTGCCACCTATGTGGTAATTCATGGGTACATGTTTTTTTCCCAAAGGGGATAACTCTACATTTCTTGGCATTGAGCTTGAGCCCATGGCTCTGGCACCAAGCATCTGTTTCTGTAAGGCCCTTTTGTAGAGTATCCACATCATTTGGAGATTCAATAATGGCTCCCAGTTTGCAGTCATCTGCGAACTTTGTTAGCCAGAGTTCCTTAGTGTCGGCCTGTACTTCAGAGAAGTAGATGCCAAACAAGAGCGGTCCCAGGACTGAACCCTGAGGTTCTCCACTTGTCACTTGTCTGGAACTGGACTTGGAGTTGGCTACTTTTACAGTGTGGGTTCTGTCAGTAAGCCAGTTGGCAACCCATTGGGTGACATAGGGATTAATGCCCAGCTTAGTAAGTTTATCTATGATTCCAGAGTGGGGGATGGTGTCAAAGGCCTTGGCAAGGTCTAGATAGGCTGTGTGGACCACCTTACTCTTGTCCATGGCTCTGGAGACTGATTCGAAGAAGTCAATCAGGTTCAGGAGACAAGATCGGCCCTTCATGAATCCAAACTGGGTGGGATCCAGTATTTGAAGGTTGCCAATGTCTTTGTTTATAGCTTTCATGATAATACGCTCCATGGCCTTGCAGATAAGGCTCGTCAGACTGATGGGGTGGTAGTTTCCGGGATCCAAGGTGGATCCCCCCTTGTGGAATGGGATAACTGTAGCTCTGCACCACTCAGTGTGCATGAAACCTGAGGTGAGGCTATGATTAAACAAGACACTTAGGTGAGGTGCCAGTCCATATTGTAGTTCATGTAGTACACAGCCCAGGATGTCATCTGGTCCCATGGATGCTGTATTCCTAGCTTTGGAGAGTATGTTTTTTACCGGAATTTGTCAATCTTCCGGTATTGAGATGGGCCATTTAAGGGGTGAGAGGGGGGTGAAGTTGGCACTGAATCGATCTGCCAGGATATTGGCAATATCCTTGGGATTAGTATATTCAATGCCATTCTGTTTTAGCTCAGAGCAGATCTGAGCATTGCCATTTAGATTCTTGACATAGTTATAGAATGCCTTGTGATTGTCTTTGGAATCTTTGGCAATTTTATTTTCGTAACTAGCTTTGGAGGATTTTATGAGGGATCTCAGTTTCTTACTGAGGCTGGTAAGGGAGTTTTTTGCATACTGGGATTTTCTTCTTTTCTGCAACAGTTTCTTCCTTTTGTTGTAAAGTTTGTTTATGGCAGGGGAACACCAGATTGGCTTCCTTTTCTGGAGGAGAGCATCTTGGTTCTATTTGGGATGGCACGATTCATGCATGAGTGGATGTGCTTGTACAGTGCCTTAGTGTAGGATTCAGCAGTCAGACTTTCAGTTCCCGTCTGCATGGGTGTCATGAAGTTTGTCACTTCTGGCTTGAGTAGCATGAAGTTGGCTTTGGAGATGTTTTTTATGGAGGTTTCCTTACTGGGGGGTGGGGGTGGGATGTGGATGTTAAGGGTGATTAGCTTATGGTCAGACCTGACTAATGAGGGAGTGACCATAGGTGTGGAGCATTGTTTTCCCATGTTGGTAATGACCAGGTCTAGGATATTGGAGCCCCTGGTGGGATTATGGATTAGTTGATCCAGGGCATTGGAATTTATGAATTCCAAGAACCGTTGGGCAAAGGTGTTGGTACACGAGTAGTTTTCCCAGTTAATGGCAGGGTAGTTAAAATCACCCAGTATTAGGGTGTTTGGTTCTATCTTAATATTTTCCAGTATGGTTAGAAAGGTGTAGTGAGAATCTTGGGGCATGGTGGGGGATCTGTAGCAAGCTACAATTTGGATTGCAGTCTTACCTAGTGTAAGTTGCACCTGGAGAATTTCAGACACATTGTTTTGGGCAACTAGCCTGGTGGTGTGAATATCCTTGGTGAATATGGACACTCCTCCACCTTTAGTGTTTCAGCCCTGGTTTGGTGGCAAAAAGTGTGGTAAGAGTTGTAGCCTGGTGTTGCAGGGGTGTTCTCTGGAGCCTTGAACCAGGTCTCAGTTACTGCACAGATATCGATGTTCTCCATTTTAGGAGTTACCTCAAATGCAAGAAAGGTGGTCATGCCATTAATAAATTCACAGAAGCTCTTTAACTCTACTGTACCACCCTCCCACAGCAGGAACAAGTCATCCACAAAACATTTGTAGAAGATCACTTGTTCCCATCTGTTTCCTAAGAGCACATGCTGATTCTCCCAATTAGCCATGACTAAATTGGCGTAGCTATTGGCATTGGACGTGCCCATAGCTATGCCTTCCCTCTGTAAATATATTTCATGTTCAAACATCATGGCATTATTCTCTAAAATCAGTGTCATTAAATGCCATAACAGATCAACATGTCTACCTTCATAGGTCCTGTCAGAGATCAAATATTCACGCAGCATGTCAACACCCAACTCGTTTGGTATACATGTGAACAAGGATTGTACATCCAGTGTAACCAGCAAGACAGATCCTTTCTGAAGTTTAACATCTTTGTTATAATTAAACAAATCATGTAAAAATTGCTTGGAGTCCTTGAGGATGTAGTTGTTCTTATCTACTACAGGCCTCAAGTTCCTCTCCAAAAATAATGATAAAGGTTCTGTTATCCAGTTTCTCCCTGACACTATAGGTCTCAAAGGGGGTGTCACCAGATCTTTATGGATCTTAGGTAGTCTGTTTATAACTGGTGTCAATGGTTTAGGCACTTTAAAGTCGTTATACAAGTCTAAATCAATAATGTTATTCAAAAACATATCATGAACATTGTGTTCCACATTTACAATCAATTTTATGTGCTCTCCTGGGCTAATCGATTTGTAAACATTATTGTCACACAACATGTCCAACATAGACCTAGTATAGTACTCACTGTCCATAACTACTATTGGACCACCCTTGTCCGCTGATTTAATCACCATGGATTGGTCCATCTGTACATTTTTTAGGGCATCATTCTCTTGTTTACTCATGTTGCAAAAACTGTCATGTCTCTTGCCCCCCAGTTTATCAAACAATTCTGTCTCACATTACTGCAAAAAATGTCCATAGTGGGGTGACCTGGTGGTATGAACGTACTAGGTTTTTTGTATCTGGCACTAACATTGAAGCGCCCATGGAAGAACACTTAGTAGCCAAACGCAAAGCAAACGCTCCACCCCTTACCGCAGACGCCGATGGCAGTATTGGTGTCTGGAGTTCAAGTAAAAGGAATTTATCTTCCAAAACAGCGGGGTGTGAAGGGGGTGGACAGATTAATCTGACAGCATGTTTGGACTCATTGACGGCATCTGGCTCACTTCCTGAAACCAAAGTGATGTTTTTCGGACATTGCCAATTTGTTTGGATACACAGCAATGGAAGAGCAAGGGGCTGAGAGAGCCCTACAGGAAACAAATGAGAAGGAAGTTCTCAGAGGGCACCTCGGGCAAGCAAGGGCAGAGAGGTCCAAGGAGAACTTAATATGGAATATATCTTCGAAGGTTTTGGATCAAGTAGAAACCATATTGTGAATAAGGGATTATTGTTTATTCCCTCAAGAAGGATTGAGGTAACTGAATCTATATTCAATTTGAAAATGTTTCACAGGAATATACTTCTAAAATTGATATTCAAGGAAGATTTTGGTATTGACAGTGCCAGATACAAAAAACCTAACATGTTCATACCACCAGGTCACCCCACTATGGACATTTTTTGCAGTTATGTGAGACAGAATTGTTTGATAAACTGGAGGACAAGAGACATGACAGTTTTTGCAACATGAGTAAACAAGAGAATGATGCTCTAAAAAATTTACAGATGGACCAATCCATTGTGATTAAACCAGCGGACAAGGGTGGGCCAATAGTAGTTATGGACAGTGAGTACTATACTAGGTCTATGTTGGACATGTTGTGTGACAATAATGTTTACAAATCAATTAGTCCAGGAGAGCTCAGAAAATTGATTGCAAATGTGGAACACAATGTTCATGATATGTTTTTGAATAACATTATTGATTTAGACATGTATAACTACTTTAAAGTGCCTAAACCGTTGACACCAGTTATAAATGGACTACCTAAGATCCATAAAGATCAGGTTACACCCTCTTTGAGACCTATAGTGTCAGGGAGAAACTGGATAACAGAACCTTTATCATTATTTGTGGAGAGGAACTTGAGGCCTGTAGTAGATAAGAACAACTACATTCTCAAGGACTCCAAGCAATTTTTCATGATTTGTTTAATTATAACAAAGATGTTAAACTTCAGAAAGGATCTGTCTTGCTGGTTACACTGGATGTACGATCCTTGTTCACATGTATATCGAAGGAGTTGGGTGTTGACATGCTGCGGGAATATTTGATCTCTGACAGGACCTATGAAGGTAGACATGTTGATTTGTTATGCCATTTAATGACTCTAATTTTAAGAGAATAATGCCATGATGTTTGAACATGAAATACATTTACAGAAGGAAGGCGTAGCTATGGGCAAGTCCAGTGCCAATAACTACACCAATTTAGTCATGGCTAATTGGGAGAATCAGCATATGCTCTTAGGAAACAGATAGGAACAAGTGATCTTCTGCAAACGTTTTGTGGATGACTTGTTCCCTGCTGTAGAAGGGCGGTACTGTAGAGTGAGAGAGCTTCTGTGAATTTATTAATGAAAAGACCACCTTTCTTGCATTTGAGGCAAATTTTTCATATGATGAAATGAATTTCTGTGATTTATGTATAAATTGGGATAACACAGGGAATTTATCCAGCAGGATGTATAGGAAGGGTTGCCATAGGAACCACCTTTTGCACAGAAGCAGTATGCACCCCAAGCACATCTTTACTAATGTTGTCAAAAGTCAGACCTTGAGGGCTTCCAGACTCACCACTGAGGAAAAAATATTTGATAGTGAACTGATTGACTTAGAGCAAAGGTTCTTGGAGAGGGGTTATACTGATCCCACTACTCATGAGATATTGTCCAAGGCACCAGATCTGAGATTTGACATTGGGAAACCTTATTACTCTGATAGGGGGTGTCTATCAACACATAATATCACCCATAAGGCCCTTCACTGGTCCAATTAAGTAATCCTACAAGTTAGCACTATTAAACCATAAGCACTACTTACTCTTATACTCTCTACGATTACCCTGTCCTCTATTGGTCCGTCTTAAATTCAGTTTCCCTATTACTCTAGCATGTCCAAAGGTCAGTCAATGGTTTCCTCTCCAGTCCAGCTGGTGAATCTGGGAATTTTGAGGCAATGTTACAACTGTCTCATGTACACGGACAACCCTCTCCTCCTCCAAACAGGTTCAAATATATGTGAGAGATGCAACTATTTAGCCAAACTGGAGGCTGAGCTCTCTCATCTCAAAACTGGTGTAACCAGTCAGGAGGAGAAGGTAACCTCACACAACACAATTCCAGTATCACATAGTCCCACCACATCATCGAACCAAACACATAAATACACAAAAACATACTCGGAGGCTCTAAATAAAAATCTACCTAAGCAACAGAGACCTCCAAAGCAGACATCCAAGCAAACGCTACCTCAAAACAAAACACACACAACACATAACCCACAAAGTCAGTGTGCCAAGCAGCCACAGCCCTTAAGGCTGAATAACACACCTGATACTCTTGTTATAGGTGACTCTATTGTCAGACACACTGACGTCCCGCTCACCAGGCTGAATAAAGAGAAGGTCACAGTGAGCTGCCTGTCGGGTGCTAGGATCCGCCACATAACGCAAGCACTCAGGTCACTCCAAAGCAAATACAAATATTACTCAGTCATTGTACATGCTGGTGTGAATGACCTGAGACGTACCTCCCTGGACTACATGAAAAGAGACATAGAGGAGCTCTCTGATCATGTAGCCCAGGCTGGTATGACCCTGACCTTGAGCAGCATCTTACCCTCACCTAGAATGATGCCACAGTACAAAAACAAAATGATCGATTTTAACAATTGGCTAAAATTTTGGTGTCATTCAAAGGGGATCCAGTGTCTGTCAGCCTGGGATGACATGCTCTACAAGCCACGTTGCTTCGCTAGGGACGGCTTGCACCTGTCACCACTGGGCTTTCAGATATTGGCAAAGGCTCTTGCCACCCCCATAGTGCCTTTTTTAGGCAAGGCTCAAAAGTCAAACCCACCCCTATAGACAGCACAAGGAACAAGAAACTAAGGGTAATGCTGCTAAATGCCAGAAGTCTTAACCTCAAGATGCACACACTCAAAGCTCTCCTCAGTATGGAGAACATCGATATCTGTGCAGTGACAGAAACCTGGTTCAAGGCTCCAGAGAGCACCCCAGCACTACCAGGCTATACCTCATATCATGCTTTTCGGCCCCAAAACCCGGACCAAACCACAAAAGGAGGGGGAGTTTCCATATTTATCAAGGATATCCACACCTCCAGGTTAGTGGCATTGCACGAAGTATTGGAGACCATCCATGTGCAACTAACAGTGGGCAAGACTGCTTTTCAGTTTATAGCATCCTACAGACCACCCTCTCAAAGTCAGGAATCCCATTCGGCTTTCCTGAAAACATTGGAGAACATGAAGATCTCTCCGAACACCATTATATTGGGCGACTTCAACTACCCAAACATTGACTGGAAGCACTACTCAAGCCCCAGCACCTTAGCCCAAAGATTCCTGGAAATTATAAACTCAAATGCTATGGAACAACTAGTCACCACTCCCACAAGAGGGGACAACATACTAGACCTGATCATTACCAACATGGGGACTCTATGCTCCACACCAGAAGTATATCCCTCATTGGTAAGATCAGACCATAAATTAATTTCACTGGATGTCCACATCCTGACCCCACCCCAGCCCAGAAAACCACAGTGAAAAACTTCTCAAAGCGAACTTCTCACTTCTCAAAACCGAAGTGGAATCCTTCAAGGCCCCAGGGCCAGTGGAAACTACAGCCCAAACTGCAGAATCCTATATAAATGCATTCTACGGACATCTCCAGGAATGCATGGATCATGCTATCCCAAACAAAACCAAGACCCAATCATCCAAAGGCAGGCGTCCAGTCTGGTGGACCCCTGCCATAAATAAACTGTACAACAGAAGGAGGAAGCTACTACATGATAGAGCAAAATCCCTAATAGGGAAGGCATCTCTGATCAGTACTAGCAAAAAATTACAATCCCTCATAAAATCCTCCAAGGCCAGCTTCGAGAGAAAAATTGCACAGGACACCAAAGACAATCATAAGGCTTTTTTCAGTTATGTTAGAAACCTGGGATGCAACTCCCAGACTTGTTCTGAGTTGATTCTAAATGACAAAAAATACACTGAACCCACAGACATTGCCAATATCCTGGCAGACAGGTTCAGTGCAAACTTCTCCATCCCCTCCCCCCAAAAGAGCAAATATCTATCCCAGCAGAGGGCTGCCTCCCAAACATCTCAGATGCTCAGGTGAAGGCTGCCCTCTCCAAAGCAAAAAACACTGCTACCATGGGACCAGATGGCGTCCCAGGTTGCGTCCTACATGAACTACAAGAGGAACTAATCCCTCAAATAAAACAGCTATACAATCTCAGCCTCACTACAGGATATGTGCCCACAGAATGGCATACAGCAACAGTGGTCCCACTCCACAAAGGTGGAGCATCTACGGACCCTGGAAACTATCGCCCCATAAGCCTGACTAGCTTAGTCTGCAAGGCTATGGAGAGGATCATCATGGAGCTCATAAACAAAGACATTGGGGACCTACAGACACTAGATCCTACCCAGTTCGGCTTTGTCAAGGGCAGATCCTGCCTTTTGAACCTGGTTGACTTCTTTGAAACAGTCACCAAAGCCATAGATGAAGGGAAGGTAGTCCACACAGCCTATCTGGACCTTGCAAAGGCATTTGACACAATACCCCACTCGGGCATCATAGATAAGCTATCCAGCTTAAATATAAACCCCTATGTCACAAGATGGATCGCAAACTGGCTCAAAGACAGAACCCACAGAGTGAGAGTTGCTGGAGCCATGTCAGACTCAAAACCGGTCACAAGTGGCATCCCACAGGGTTCTGTCCTGGGACCACTCTTGTTCGGTATATACTTTTCCGAGGTACAGGCAAACGTGGGAGGACTATGGCTCACCAAGTTCGCAGACGACTGCAAACTGGGCGCCATAATCAACTCTCCAGCTGACACAAACATCCTTCAAAAAGGTCTCACAGAGACAGATAACTGGTGCTAGCACCGTGGTTTAAAGCTAAATGCCAAAAAATGTATAGTCATACCCTTTGGCAAAAACAATGTGCCCACAAATTACCACATAGGCGGAAACCCATTAAGTACAGAGAAAGTTATTAGGGACCTGGGGACCCAAGTTGATAGTAATCTCTCCTTTGAAAACCACATTGCCAAAGTGGTTAGAAAGACCTTCTACATAGCCCACCTCATCACGAAGGGTTTCACATCTAGATCAAGAGAGGTAATCGTGCCCCTTTATTCATCCCTCATCAGGCCCATCATAGAATACAATGCCCCTTTTGGGATGTACCTTACCCGACACCTGCAGCAATTAGAAAGATCCCAAAAGTATCTCACCAAGAGGATCAAGGGTCTCAAACAGATGCCATATACTGCTCGGTTAAAAAAACTCCAGCTCTACTCAGTTGCATACCGCCTACTTGAGGCAATCTATGCCTGACATACAAAGCTATGTCAAATCCAGAATTAATGGACATGCTCCACCTCAGTAAATCTAAATCCCTTAGAGCCACATGCTCGAGGGACTTGAACCTCAGCACAGAAATAAATAGAACTTGCTGGAGGGACAGGTTCATAACCCAGAGGCTCCCTTCGCTCTGGAATAGAATTCCAGTTCATGTGAGGCAGAGCACCTCACTGAATCTCTTCAAGAAGAATCTCGATAAGTGGATGGGGGATCGTAGGTTTGTCCCAGGGATTACTCCCATGTCACTATTAGACAGAGGCACAGTAAACTAAACCTTAAAAATGGGCACAGTATACTCAAATCAAGGGGTGGCGTAAGCCATACAGAATCGGGCTAGGCTTATAATTGCCCCAGGGCAGATAGCCTAGTATGAACCTATGAACCTATGAACCTATAAGAAGAGGAGGGTGAACAATTGTGTACGTGTGCCCACTGAGTTTTCAAGTGACATACGTTTTGTCATGGGCATTATTAATAAATATTAGTGTATCTTAACACAAGACCCAGATATTGGTGATATCGTAGGGGACAATCCTAATTTTTCTTTTAGGAATAAAAAGTCACTCAGACAGTATCTATGTTACCCTAAGAAACACACATGGATGAGGTAAACTGAAAGGGAGGGACTGTTGCTTGTCACAACTGTAACCAGTGTAAGTATATTGATAGCAGCAATAAATTTATACATCCAGATCTTAAGAAGGAGTATACTTTTAAGGTCAGAGCAAGTTGCAGTAGCATGAATATTGTATATCTTGCTATTTGTAACTCGTGCTCGTCCTTTTATGTTAGCAAGACCAACAGGAAATTCAGATTCAGGATCAGGGAACGTATGTTGAAAATCAGGAATAATGATTGTACAAATGCTCTAGCGAAACACGTATATAACACAGACACATCGCATACATTTAGGTTTCTTGTGGTTGAGAATGTTTACGAAAATGAAAGAGGGGGAGACATTGTGAATTTTACAGAGACAACTGAAAGCAGGTAGATAGTGAGACTTAGGGCAGACAAATGGAAAGGCTTGAATGACAGGGTGTCTCTCAAATCCCTATTAAAATCCAGATCATTAGCCAGATAGCTGAACTAAGAAATGTTATAGGTTATTCATACAGGGAGAGTTATCAGAATTATTCGAATGAACATTTTGTCATACTTTTTATATGTATGTGTGTATGCGTATGTACATAGACACATACATTCACACAGGTTTATTGTTTTATTAGTTATTTTTTTTTATGGTACAGCTCTAGCTATTCTAGACAAATATGTAGTTCATTTTATAACAATGATGTGTTACTTCTTAAAGAAGAAACTTTTAATTAATTTTTGTCATTTGTGATTGGTTGGTTCTTAATTTCCATTAGTATATGGAGACTCTGTAGATCAGTTAATTTTAGGTCTGATGAAGTGGTGTATCTACACCATGAAAGTGCTCACCGAATGAATTTATCTATTTTTATCTATAATCTTTGGAGCCATTGAGTGGTTTGTTGGATGTTTTTGTGGACATTATATATGCATATGCCTGTTTACCTCCTGGCACAGGCAGAGAGATAGTGCAATATGCATCACTTCTGCAGATGCACTATTTACAGAGCTGTTATTAGTTGGTCACTATGGTAATTGGCCACCATTACCAGTGGTAGATACAGGAAGTTCATCATATATTTACAGAGATTTGATAGGACAGACAGAGGTTCATTGTTCTGGAACTCCAAGCAAATGCAGTAAACAAGATCATCAGTGACTGCTTTTTGTTAGCAGGATCTCCATGGTGATGTCTACAGTAGTGCTGTTGTTATTGTGTAAGTCAAACACTTTAAAATGAAACAAAATAAGCAGTTTTCTGTGTCAAATCACCCAGGATTGCAAAATGTGTGATGTTTCATAGCCAAAAAGCAATCTGTCATTCACTTTGGCTGTCAGACAGCTTCCTGGGCTTGCATACTGCTGATGAATATTACAGTCTACTATGTAAGGTTTTATAGTCAGTTTTAATTTCAGAAATCCCGAGGTTGTTTTACAGAGTACACAGGATTAACATTCATGGCATATCCTAATGTCTGTGAGTGGCAGCCATTTAAATCAGCTCATCTCAAACCTCACTACTATGACACCCTCACTGCGAATATAAAAGAAATACATTTAGGACTTCACTAAAAACAAGATACCACAGATTAGGTATGCTAGATGAAATATTATATGATTACTGAATGCTCAGAAGGAAATGACCGATAAACTAAGCCCACCCCACGTGTTGGTCACAAGTATGCATCTCCCTCGATTTCTCCTCTTTCTATTCAGTGGATGAATTTAGAGGATGTTTTCATTGCTGGAGCCTGTACAAGACTTTTCCACTTTTCTGTGAATAACGTCTGCCTTCTTTTCCTCCAAGTCAAGTAGCTCCCAGGCTTACAGCGTGTATCTTTTGCTTTTGCTCTGTGAATATACAACATACTCTTTTTACCTCTCTGTGGCTACATACAAATTGCTTTTATACTTATTTTGTTTCCATTTTTTGTCGTTTACAGATAAAGTCAAAGTGTACAGTAGCAAGGTGATGCACCAGGTACTGATGACTCTTCATAGCAAGAGGTTCTTTTGTTCGATTCTCAGCTCAGGTGCCTTCTGTACAGAGTCTGCATGTCCTGCATGTGTTTGTGTGGGATTTCTCCAGGTGCTCTGCTTACTTCCCACATTCAAAGACATGCAGTAGGTGGACTTGGCACTCTAAAATTGGCAATAGGCGTGAGTGTGTGGTACAGATGAACAACCACTGCAAGGGTAACCACTCAGCAGTGTAAATCCTGGCTCTAAATGATAGTCACTGTCAAAGTGACACCTCAAATCTTTGCACACAAATGGGAAAATGGGTTTGTAGCTGAATAGATTTTGAGGTGGCATATAGAGATTCCACATTCCTTTGTTCTATGATGTGTGCATAGCCTTGCTCTGTTTTCATGATCACTGTTTAGACTGATTTCAATTTGCTGACATTCCAGCAGAGGTGAAACATGTAGACAAGGACACATCATTCTGTACAGAAGGATTATAAAATCATGATGCAGAAGCAATGAAGTTTTCTTTTTCAAGCTTAGGGTTAATTTTGTTCATCTACTAAGTGCCCCACTAGGCACGAGTCTCTCTTTTTTCAAGGCCAACCTAAGAGCCTCATCAGGTAAAGTACCTTGCCCAAATCACACACTGTTTTTTCAAGTGGAAAATGATGGAATCAAACCTATCATTATAGGATGAAACACATTAGCAGCTTATAGCCATAACCATCTATGTTAATTAACTATTGTTTATATACTTTCATTCTGGTCAAAAAAGTAATTTCAGTAAAACTGGTATTTAGTAGCATTAAAAAGACATTTAACTTACTCTTATTGCATATAACAAGTATCTGTCATCCAAGTTGCATCCTTTATGGGAAATATAAACCTGCAGTTTACAAAGTGAGTCAACCTGAGTGTTTTGTTGGCAGCAGTGCATAAGCTAACCTCCCCAGCTCCTGCTGCCTTTTTGCAGAACATTAACTAAGCCAGTTCTGTGGTTTCTCTACCCCCTGCAAATATGCAACGTTTGTCAGCCATGGAAGATACAGCCAACTGCATTGTCTGTATGAGTCTGCAAAAGCTGATTCGTACAATTTATTGCTCCTATTGTATTCATACTAGTGTTTACAAATCACCTGTACATAGCCCCAGGAGTCTGGAAAGAATGTAGAACAACAGTGTTGTGAAGCACTCAGAATCTGCAAAGCCGCACATAACTTATCGAATCCCAACATTTAATAACCCCCTTGGCTGTTATTGGTCACAGGGGATTCTAAAATTCTGACAGAGTGGCTTTGTTTGCTTAACTGCAGGGGAAACACTGAATCAATGGGATATATCAAAAGTCCTAAGGCAGAAAAATTAAAAGAAGCAACATCCCCGCACTGCGGGATCCTACAGTTGAAATGATTTTATTTTTAATATTATTTTTTCCAGAGGAAATTTATGGAGTGTTATGTGCATTTGGTTGGAACTAAATCTCTGGCAGATGAAAAGATTCAAGAATGCATTCAACAGATTACTTGCACTTCATGTAAAGTGTCGGTTTCCATGTACTTCATTATTAATTACCTGCGACATGATAATTATCGTGTAATTACATGTTTGTTATAAGCAACTGCACTGGAAATTGTAGAGGAAAGCAAAATGTGATTGTCTTCAGCAAAATACACAACAAGCTGAATAATATACAGGAAACGAGCATCAGTTTCTGCTTATACCGACTGGGATGGAGGCACGTAAAAAATTCTAAACCTCAGTGATAAAAGGAGTTTGTTATAGCGATATGGCTCAGTATAATTTCAATTATTTTTCTGTGACAAGACCAGAAGGAAAAACTTTGCTTTAGATGTATTGACCTCTGCCTGTCCACTAAATATACAGGCAAATGAAACTAAGATAAATCATTCCATTTAATTATGGGAATTTTTATTTTCTTCTGCTATAGCAGACAATCATGGAAATAAATAGACATTCCTCTTGCCAACTTATGATTTCCAATAAAAACATGTTGGGTGGTAGGTGCTATAGAAGGTGTTAATTTATGCTGAAATGGTATTTTAGCTGAAAGTTATGAGCACCTGAAAAGCCACAAAAATTTACCCTTGTGCTTAGAGCCACTTACATTATAAAAAAGATGCTTCACGAATCAAACCCAGTGCTTTCACATGAATGTTTTTGCTAATACGATTGAAATAAAAAAAAGATGAGTGTTTTAATCTGCAGATATTTTGTACCTAAAACAGAATTTAAGTTTTAGCTTTACGTATTACCCTGATAAGTGCAATTGTTTATGTTAAGTTTTTAGACTGACAGTATAGCTGCCTTTGAGTTATTTTATATCCATATTGTAACTTTAAGCACCACATTTTTTCTGTATTGTATACAGAAGCATAGCTGGTTCAAAAAAAAAAGCACTTCATCCACTGTAATAACCATACTCTCAAGTGTACCTCATTACAAGGAAAGTACCTCATTTGGGGTCTTAAAAAGTTTATGTTCCTTAAAGTTCCACATTGAAAGGGTCTGTCACACATTCAGTGTTAGGAATTGTTTAACTGATATCCATGGTAAATAGAAATGAATCATACAAATTCATTTAAACATCTTTTTTATAAATAAAACCAGCATATTTTCACCATCCTTTGACCTTCCTAGTTGAAGTTGTTAGTAAGCCATTGGTATGTTTCACATTTTGCCTATTTGTTCCACATTATGAGGGTTAGTGTTCCTCATTTTGGAGATGGAAGGTTGAGAGCTATGTAATAAGCCAACCAATAAGCGATCAGATTCTACCCCCTCTGACTTTTGTATTCAAGAGCAAAAAAAAAAAAAAAAAAACATTGGACATCCCACTTACAGTTGCATCATACAGATGGCCAGATGCATGATGTGCACCCCCCCATCTCCTGATCCAGCCATTAAAGTCCGCAAGTCCAGTTTCTGTGCCCCTGCCCCCAACCCTCCTTTGAAATACCCTGCCTGCACAGGGCGCTAGAGTGTGCTCATGCTTTCATTAAAAAGATCTCCTTTTTAAATGGTAGCAAACCGCTTGCTACAAATGTAGAAAACAGTTCTTACAGTTTATACTCTACCTGCAAGAAGCACTACAGAGCTCAGGTTTTACTTAAAAAAAATAAGACAAAGATTTTTTTTTCTTTTGAACTGTAACAAAATGCGGTCTATAATGTAGCGAGTAGTTGCTACAGTTTAAACCACACACGGAGTGCTACAGTGCTCAGGTTTGGCTGCAATTGCAATACTGGCATTTAAAAGCCAGTACTGCATTAAAGAAAGATCCAGATCAGTTGTTAGCACCCCCTCCCCCAACAATTTATGTCCAGGGCAGTTGCCCCTGTTGCCCCACCATAGCTATGCTACTGATTGTATAAAATCAATTTTTGTAACTGGAGCTTCTTTCCCCAGGCCACCACTGAAAAGGGGCTACAACAGCCCAGTCGGACTACCCCTGTCAACAAAAACAATAAGCAACAAACAAATAAATAAATAAAGTCCCTTTGAACCTTGCAAATGTCAGTTCCTTCAAGAAATTCTTATGCAGCTAGTAAATGAATGGGAAAGAAAAACACTTACTATACTCTGGATATTGAACCCAAAACCTCCCTCACACATATTCGATGTGGCTGTCACTGCCTCTAGACCAGCAATGATTTGCTTGCTTGCTGTTACCAAATACAGGTATAAGGGTTGGTGCGTGTGCATGCATGTATGCAATAGTAACTTCTAAAATCCCAAAAGATTTAATTCTCAAGTACATTCCCACGCAAGTGACAGTAAAACAGTCACAAAATGCATAAAGCAATTCTTTTTGCAGAGGGATCAACCCCCCCCCCCGCTTAAACCAAGATGTGGGGGCAAAGCCCTACACTCCCATCTCTCTATGTATTACTGACAAGGTCACACAAACTGAGACAATTGGGAAATGGTTGTGCTGTTAAAACTCTTGCTCATATGGAGTGACAAAACAGCTGGTTTCTCCAGGCTACAGAAAGACACCTGTAAAAAATGAATAATGAAGACCTCTGTAAACATAGACAGATAGGTACTAGACACATTTATTTATTTAACATTTGTTAACTGGGAAAGTCTGACTTGGAACAAAGCCAGTTTTCAGCGGAGGCCCAAGGAGAAAGGGTCCAGACGCATGTCTTTGTAATGTGGGAGAAAACCGGAGCACCCAGGAAACCCACACAAAAGCACAGAGGACATACAGACTTTGCACAGAAGGCACCCCAGCCTAGAATCAAACTGGAAAACCTCTTGCTGTGAGGCAACAATGCTACCGCTGCTCCACTGCACCACAGATATCTATAGATAGCACTTTGGGTAAAGTACCACATCATGTATTAAACCAGATCATGCAGCAGATGATAGAAATTAAATACAAAGTGTGGATGTTCATACAGGTGTATAAATAATGTAGTAATTAGTGCATTAAAGGTGCTGAGTGTAGGAGACTGTAATAAAAAGCAAGTAGGGATGAGAAGAACTGGGAAAGATGGGAATAACTTGGGAGGTATATTATTATATGGATTGTGATTTTTGCCAGGTAAGGTCATTGCAGGGAGATTTTATATATTTATTAGACAGTCAGAATAATAGTGATGTCACTTGAGATGGATTATATTGTGGGTATAGTATTAGTTAAAAGCTTTAGAAACGAATCCAAGTATTCATTAAGGGGTTACCACTTTGAGTAAGGACCACGGTAAAAAGGCTCTGTGTCCATGATGCAGTATTTTGTTATTCATAGGCACATTAACAACAATGAGGAAATACTTCATTATTAGTTAATTTGCATGTGTATGAATGATAGTTAACTAGTGGCATTTCTCGCAGTAGTTGACAGTGACAGCCACATCATGGTAGCACACACCCTCCTCCAATCACTGTCTCACACACACACACACACACACACACACACACACACACACACACACACACACACACACACACGCACGCACACACACACATGCACACACACACACACACACACACACACACACACACACACACACACACACACACACACACACACACACACACACACACACACACACACACACTGTCCACAGTGTCTCCATTTTCCCTGCCCTGGTAATTCGTTGATGTTACAGTCAGTTCATAACATTTGAGTTTCACACTTCATATCCTTCAGTAAATGTATGGTAGTCCGAAGCTGTTATCCTAGTTTGTCAGAAGAACCAGTTACAAGCAGTTTGTCTTGTACAAGGTTGAGAGGTATGCTATACATTTCAAGCCCCCCCCCCATAAATCACACACTGCTGTAGGCATTGAATAATGCCTGAAATCATCATTATATGTCAAAACCCCTTTGTACTAACTTGGTACTAACTTATACTAACTTGGTACTAACTTGTACTAACTTAGCTACAGCATCTTTTTAATGTTGAAGTCACCTGTGCTAAAGGTGTGGGGGTCAAATCCTTTCTCCCCTTATTGTACTTGCCTTTTCTTTTTTCTGATCTGATACATCAGTTTTTAGATAACATCCCTGGTGCCTTGTGGTGATACAGACAAGTAACATCGTCTAGCAGAGGTGACAGGGTACAGGGGCAGAATCCATTTTAGTTACTTTTATGGCAGAATATTCATAGAATCCCTGCCATCTAGTGGTGTTTCAGTTCATGTTTTTGTGTGTGTGTCCTTTCTTTAACTGCCTTGAAAGCATGCTGTATGGAATAGTCTTGGTGCCTAATGTTCCTCATATCTAGGCTTTAGTGAAGAGTCCTCCCTGGTGGCTAGTGGTCTCTCCCCCACTCCCCTCTCCCCATTTGGTTAAAGTGTCATTCAGGCATGACTTTAAAGGACTATCCCCTTGATGGCTAGTGATTGTACCCCTCCAATGTTGCAGACTTTGCTCATTAGTCCAAGGGTGTGTGGAAATATGATAGCCACTGCAACCACTCACACTCGCATGCATTCATACATTTGTTACACACACACACACACACATACACACACACACACACACACACACACACACACACACACACACACACACACACACACACACACACACACACACACACACACACACCTACCTAACCCATCACTAATTCTGCTTTTGTTACCTTCCAGACATACAGACAGACGCACACTCTTACACATACATATCCTCACATACACTCATGCATACACCTCCTAACCCTACAACTAGCAATAAAACTCTACCACAATGTTCACTACTGCGAGGTGCAAGGCACTAAAGTGCTAATCTACATGACGGAGTGATACTATGAATCACTCTGTGAATGGATGCTTTTCAGAAGACATTTCCAGGGAGTGAGCATATGGCTAAGTATTATATGACACTGCCTTATTAGCATCTAGCATGACTGTGGAGACAGTCCAGTGCAGTACCACATTTCTTCATGTAAAAGCATCATGGTAGGGCTGACTATGAATTTAGAAAGGTTACACATCATGTACACCTCACTGTAACATTTATGAATTTCCTCCTAAGTTATCTTCAGAGGTATAGTTTTGCATAAAAATCATCTACGGCAATTGGGTCATATTTAATTGTCTGTGATATACTAGGTATCTCCTCAGTCAGAGCAGTTTGCTTGCGTACCAAAGCAGGCTGTAGATTTTTTTTTTGAAGAAAGTTGAAAAGTTTGGATTATTATTTATTCTTACTTTAAGTGAGTGAGTCTTTTATACATCAGCTAGGCAAGTACTAAGTACTGCATCACCTATTTTGGCAAAGTTTTTAATTACTATGAAGTAAAGTTTTGTTAGAGAATGGTATTGGTTGAGATGTTGTTCCCTGTTGTATTCATGGAAGTGATTTTTATTGCAGGATAGTTTTGCTGTACATCTTGTTTCATTGGAGGAGATTTTTATCGGAGGATTTTACTAGAGGTCTTGTTTTTGTGGAAGAAACTTCTACTGGAGGAAGGTTTTGATAAAGTTCTTGTTCTATGAAGGTGATTTCTTTGGAGGATAAGTTTAGTAGATATTTTGTTTCTATGGATGAGATTTTTATTGGAGGATAACTTTGGCTGAGATTTGATTTCTATGTATGAGATTTTTATTGGAGAATGATTTTAGTAAAAACTTATTTTATAGATGAGATTTTTACTGGAACACAGTTTTGGTAGAGGTCTTGTTTCTGTGGAGGATACTTTTATTAGAGAATGGATTTGGTTAAGTTCTTGTATCTATGAAGGAAATTTTATTGGAGGATGGTTTTAGTAGTGATCTATTTTTCCATGGAGGAGATTTTTTTGGAGGATAGTGTTGGTAGAATTTTTATTTCTATATATACATTTTTTTATTGGAGGATAGTTTTAGTAGAGAAGTTGTTTCTGTGGAGAAGGGTTTTACTGAAGGAAAGCCTTGGTCAAAATGTTGTTTCTGTGAAGGAGAATTTTACTGGAGGATATTATATGATTTCAGGAGAGAATGGAAGTGAGGTAAGGGCAAGGGCCTTTGTAAAGTAGTTATGGATAAAAGTGAGGTTCATGAATTTAATTTTGTTTTTGAATAACATCCAGTGCAATTTATTGAGTATGCTGCAATACTGTGCCAGAGGTAAAATTTGGGTGATATGTCTTACCGTTTGTCAGATAGTTGAAATTTCTGTGTAGCAGATTTTTGGTCCTTTCTGTCATTTTGATTATGCACAGTAGTTGGGGTAGGACTAACGTGTTGGAGAGGTCGAGTTTGTTAGTTTCATAGATGTGTGTATGTAAAGGTTCTTACTTATTTTCCATCTGTTAAATATCATGTATGTATCTAAGTATTTTATACTGTTTCTTGCCACACATCCTTCTTGTCATGGTAATAATACTTACAGAGCTTTTCTCCCCAGGCCTGTGCTTTAAATGTGTATCAGACCCAGATGGACAGCCTAGTCCATCCATTCACAACCCTTTTCCCTTCTTAACACATGGGGTCGGGCTGTGACATCAATAGTTACCATCATCTTGAGCCAATATTCACTCTGCCAGATGGCTGACCGAGTCATTAAAACATAAATAAATAATACATGAACAAATTATGATATTCAACAAGTTACTTAAAACTGTAAAAACACAGCTAACAGATTGTATAGGGAATATAGTCTCTAGATAAGCAGTATAAAGGTAATATGTTACAGAGTTATGGAAAAGCACCACAAGTCACTCGCATGTGAAACCAGACACTGTAAGTAGGACAATGCAGCAAAATGGTATAGTTCTAGAACATGTATTTGCGTAGTTCATTCTAACTATTTAAGGTCCAGTAGGTGTAATTGCCTGTTTCTATGGGTGATCTTGGAGTTTTGTTCTTTTTTTCAAAGTCATATTAATAAAGCCACATAGGTTGTTGTACACTTTCCAAGGTACGTAAAATAATGGTCATTCACAGACCATTATTATTAACACAGTCAGTGGGTCACACTATTAAATCAAATCTGCTGTCATTGTCCCCTGCATCACCTCTTGTCTAGTTAGACTGGACAACTCCGTGGAGTTACTCCAAGTTCAGGTTATGTGGGTAAGACCCCCATTCAAGTTATAGCCAGTTATAGATCCTCGTCTATGGGTCATGACTTGCAAGAACTCTACTTGACCAAACTAGAAACAATTCAAATATTGCCGAACACTCTGGTTATGGGGGATTTCAGTTATCCCACCATCAACTGGGGAAAGCTGTGCTAGCCCTAACTTGCTATCACAAAAGTTCTTTGACTTTAACTCACATGCCCTGGAACAAATTTTGTACCCTGACAACAGGAACAAACATACTAGATTGGGTCCTCAGCAACATATCAAACAGATGCACTTCTGCAACTGTCAGACCGTCATTAGTTAAATCTGATCAGAAATCAGTTACCTTCAAGCTGACACTAACACCAGAACTCACAAAGGGCGAAATCAGACTAAAAAACTTCACTAAGGCAAATTACACCTTCCTAGGTGAAGGTATACATGCATTCCAAGCCCCATTCCCCAGACAGACGTGGTAACTACACCAAAGTTTACACCAAAGCTGTATAATAACATGCATAAGTGTATAGACTTGGCTGCACCAGAAAGAATCAAAGTGAGAGCCCTGAGTAAAAACAAACTGCCATGGTAAACATCCAGCATCAACAAACTTTACAATAAATGCAAAAAGTTGCTGTCCAAGAACACAAAGGCAAGACCCCAACAATGGAAAAGCACCCTCCTCAGCCTCAACAGGCAAATAAGACAACTTGTCAAATCCTCTAAGTGCTCCTTTGAGAAAAACTTAGCTAGTTCAATCAAGGATAACCATAAGGTATTTTACATCTACATACGTAGCCTAAAAGGTAGAGCCAAGCATGTGCAGAACCAGTGACCAACAGTATCACACACACTGACCCCACAGAGATAGAAAACCTGCTAGCGGATAGGTTTGGTGAAAATTTCACTCCCATATCCCCTCCAAACCTATCACAAACATTCCCCCCACCCTACATATCTGAAGAACACATCATCAAAGCCCTGTCCAAAGCAAAAAATGCAGCCTTGATGGGAACAACTGGCATCCCATGCTGTCTTCTAAACAGGCTAAAACGTGAACTAGCACCACCATTAAGTACTCTTTTTAATCATAGTCTAACCACAGCCTTTGTTCCTGTGGAATGGACAACAGCTACAGTTATTCCTCTCCACAAAGGTGACCAGCCTCATCTCTAAGGTCATGGAACGTATCATTATGGATTTCATAAATAAAGACATAGGTGATCTCCAAACCCTGGATCCTACTGAATTCAGCTTCATCAAGGGCAGATCCTGCCTGTTAAATCTGATGGATTTTTGTGAAAATGTGACCAGGGCCATTGACGAAGGCAAATCTGTGCACACAGCATACCTCGACTAGGGAAATGCTTCCAACAAAATCCCACACTCAGGCATTACTGATAAACTTAGGAAACTGAATGTAAACCCCATCGATGTAAGATGGGTTGCTAACTGGCTAACAAACCAGACACACACTATCAAAGTGGATGTCTCCACATCAACCAGCAGACCTGTTACCAGTGGGGTGCCATAGGGTTCAGTGCTGGGCCCCCTACTGTTTGTTATATACTTCTCAAGATGTTCAGGTCAAAACTAAGGGATTGTGGCTGACCAAGTTTGCAGACGACTGCAAACTTCATGCAATTATTGAATCCTCAAATTACGTCAATATATTCCAAAAGGGTCTTATGCAGAACAACAACTGATGTCTTGGTCATGGTCTCAAACTGAATGCAAGGAAATGCATCATCATTCCCTTCAGCACAATGTTTCTTCACACTAAACTCAACAACAATACCCTAAGTACCCATGAAGTGGTAAGGGACTTGGGTTCTCAGGTTGACTGCAATCTTAACTTTGACCATCATGTGTCTACTGTAGTATGGAAGGCTTTCCACATAGCACACTTGATTAATGAAGGCATCAACTTGAGAGCAAAAGAGGTTATAACCCCTCAATACTCAGCACTAATCTGGCCAATAATTGAGTATAACAGTCCATTCAGAATGAACCGTACAAAGCACTTACAGCAATTGGATACCTCTCAACTGTACAGATTTTTGCAGAATGTCCAGATTTGTGCCTTATATTTTTAGTGTGTTCCTTCTAAAAATCTGTACTTTTCTGGCAAATAACTGAGGATTGAAGTAATTAAATAATGACAAACATTTGAGTTTAAGACTCAAAATCCTTCAGAAAATTCTTGCTAATGCAAAACCTATTATTCTATCAACTTTCTAAGTTTGTAAGAGCAATATTTAAAATCTGTCCCTATTTGTCCCCCCATCATTTTAGGCTTTGTCCAGATTTTTTGCTCTAAGAGGTTGAGAGATATCTAACAAAGAAGATCAAGGGACTCCAGCACATGTCTTACAAAGACTGACTAAAGTTCCTGTTACTATACTCTGTATTGTATAGACTTGTTAGGGGAGACTTATGCATGGCGTACAGAGCAATCTCAGACTCAGACATAATAAACTTACTGCATATCCATAAATCAAATGGGACTAGAGCTACCCATTCCAAGGACCTAAATATGGCGTGTGACTTAAATAGGACATGCTGGAGGGAGAGATTTATCTTCCAGCAACTGCAATGTCTTTGGAATAGATTACCTATTCAGGTGAAACAGAGAACCTCTATGACATTGTTCAAGAAGAACCTGGAGAAATGGATGGGACATCATAAATTCTTACCAGGGATAGCATCTACAACCCCTCTGGACATGGGCAGCCATCAGTAAGTGCAGTCTTGGGTATTAACTGACATTTCTATTGTATTGCATTGTGTTGAAATGGCTAGGCTTGAAATGACCTCTGGGTCGATAGAATAGTAATCTCTTATGATCATAAGTATAAGATCCAGTAATACTGCCACCTTCGAGGTGCATCAGGAGCCAGGTTTAGAAGCCTACTAGGAGACTGAGCACTGGTAGGAAATGAGGGAAGGGGATTCAAGCATACTCTGAACAACTCATCCTCTTTGCAGGGCTTGAGAGGATTAAGGTTAATGAGTCATTAAGACCTTCCTGAAGATAAGGCAGTGAAAACACATGCATTCAGTCAAAAGACCAGGCATGACACGTATTTTTGTGTGTTTAGAGGTTATGGTCCATTTCACAACATGGCAGGTCAAGCTAAAAATAGCACCATCTGTGGACAGCTCAGATGGCTTAGTGGTAAATTGCTGTGGCTATGGTGTGTAGGGTCCTGGGTTCAAGACTTGCAATGGTTGATTATTTCACAAGGTGCAGGGTTTGAGTCTCACAAGGGATAATTGCCTAGGCTTACAATGGCTCACAAGGGCAGTTAGCCTAGTACTAACCTATGAACCTATAAAATGCATGTACTTAAATTTCATCAAGAGGGTGGGGAGCTACATTTGAATGTGTTTGCTGATTTTATATAAAAAAATTCAAAGAAAATAGTGAGTTCTGCAGCAGACTTTCTATAGACTATATAGAGTTGAGAACTTTTGCACCTTGAAATGGAATCTATGTGAGTTGCTGCAGTCATGGTCTTAAATGGATCCTATGAATACTGAGTGTTATTTTATATATTTTTCTTTCAAAGCTAGGCAGGTTGGGGTATTGGGGGTCCATTGTCTGCCAAGACTTTGTTAGAAATGCAAGAGCAAATATACTAATTCAAGGTAAACATTATTGTAAGTTAAGGACTAGTTTCAAGGTAAACATTATTGTAAGTTAAGGACTAGTTATAAATCACATTAGGTAGTATTTGCAATGAAAACAATAGTCTTTTGATTTAGGGCTTATACAACATACAAAGTGCCTGGGGCTGGGTGAGTGACAGCTCTTGAATTTGTGGAAATGTGCGTAATTATTATGTGCATGTTTCTAAAAGTCCTATTATGTGTCTCTGAGGTGATTCATTTGTGAATGGGATGGTTATGAAGAAGTATCTAAGCAGAGAGGGAAGTGCATTCTGCATTGGTGAAAATGTGTGTTTTCAGGGCCTTTTACAAAATCATGAAAGAGTTGATTGCTTAGTAATTGTGAAGTGAAGTTTGTTGTATAATCCAGGTTCATATACTGAGAGAGCGTGGATAATGATCAGAGAGGTAAATATATGTAAATATATATCTGCTGAGATCTGACCACAAATCAGTCTCATTCAATGTAGCTATCACACCTGAGACCCCCAGTAGCAACTAAATTAAAAAAAAAACTTCTCCTAAGCAGATTATAACCTCTTATGGGATGGTATAAATAGCTTCACTGCACCTCCCCCCCCCGATGGAATTGGCTACTATGCAGAGTTCTGCACCAATGCTTTATACAAACACCTGTATAATGGCATTGACTCAGCCGTACCCGATAGGACCATACAAGCTCTTCATTTTATTTTATTTTTATTTTACATTTGTTTACTGGGAAAGTCCGACTTGGAACGAAGCCAGTTTTCAGTGGAGGCCCGGGCAGAAACGCTTAAGGACAAGTAAACCTGCCTGGTGGACAACTGCCATTAACAGGCTTTACAATAAGAAGAAGAGGGGCATCCAGTGTAAACCTTTTGCCAAATGACCTATGCAGGCAGCAATACAGACTTCCATACCAGATCGGTTGTGGCACAGGTTAACAATGACTGTCACTACTACTGTTAGCCAACAGGGTGTTGGTGAAAATTGGGCTACTGTTGACCAAAGGAGAAGGAGAAGAAGAGGGCGAAGGCAGGAAGAGAGGAGGAAGCTTACGGGTTTGGTAGTGAGAGTAGGAGCTTTGAATGTTGGCAGTATGACTGGCATAGGGAGAGATCTAGCTGATATGATGGACAGAAGGAAGGCTGACATATTGTGTGTGCAAGAGACCAGATGGAAGGGGAGTAAGGCCAGGTGTATTGGAGGCAGGTTCAAATTGTTCTACCATGGTGTGGATGGGAGGAGAAATGGGGTAGGGGTTATCCTGAAGGAATGGTATACCAAGAGTGTTTTGGAGGTGAAAAGAGTGTCGGACAGAGTGATGTTTATGAAGCTGGAAATTGATGGTGTGATGATGAATGTTGTCAGTGCATATGCTTCCCAAGCTGGGTGTACAATGGATGAGAAAGAAAAATCTTGGAGTGACATGAATAAAGTGGTGGTGAGTGTACCCAAGGGTGAGATAGTGTGATTAGAGCAGATTTCAATGGACATGTTGGTGAAGAGAACAGAGGGGATGAGGAAGTGATGGGTAAGTATGGTGTTAAGGAGAGGAATGCAGAAGGTCAGATGATAGTGGATTTTGTGAAAAGGATGGACATGGCTGTGGTAAATATGTATTTTAAGAAGAGGGGGGAGCATAGGGTGATGTAAAAGAGTGGAGGAAGATGCACACAGGTGGATTATATCCTATGCAGGAAGGCCAGTCTGAAAGAGATTGGAGACTGTAAAGTGGTGACCGGGGAAAATGTAATTAGACAGCATAGGATGGTGGTCTGTAGGATGACATTGGTGATCAAGAAGAGGAGGAGGAGTGTGAGAGCAGCATCAAGGATCAAATGGTGAAAGCTGAAAAAGGATGATTGTGAGGTGGAGTTCATGGAAGAGTTATGACAACCCCTGGGTGGCAGTGAAGCGTTACCAAATAATTGGGTAACTAAAGCAGAGCTGGTAAGGGAGACAGCTAGAAAGGTGCTTGATGTGACATCTGGACAGAGGAAGGAGGACAAGGAGACCTGGTGGTGGAACAATGAAGTACAGGAGACAATACAAAGAAAGAGGTTAGCGAAGAAGAAGTGGGATTGTTAGAGAGATGAAGAAAGTAGACAGGAGTACAAAGAGATGAGGTGTGTGGTGAAGACAGAGGTGGTGAAGGCTAAGGAGAAGGCATATGAAGAGTTGTATGAAAGGATGGACACTAAGGAGGGAGAAAAGGACCTGTACCGATTGGCTAGACAGAGGGACCGAGCTAGGAAAGATGTGCAGTAGGTAAGGGTGATAAAGGATAATGAGGGAAACATACTCACAAGCGAGGAGAGTGTGTCGAGCAGATGCAAAGAGCACTTTGTGGGGCTGATGAATGAAGAGAATGAGAGGGAGAGAAGGTTGGATGATGTGCAGATAGTGAATCAGGTAGTGCAATGGATTAGCAAGGAGGAAGTAAGGATAGCTATGAACAGGATGATGAATGGAAAGGCTGTTGGTCCAGGTGACATACCTGTGGAAGCATGGAGGTGTTTACGAGTGATAGCAGTGGAGTTTTTAACCAGATTGTTTAATGAAATCTTGAAAAGTGAGATGATGCCTGAGGAGTGGAGAAGAAATGCTTTGATACTGATTTTTAAGAATAAGGGTGATGTGCAGAGCTATAGTAACTACAGAGGGATAAAACTGATCAGTCACAACTTGAAGTTATGGGAAAGAGTAGTGGAAGCTAGGTTAATAAGGAAGGTGATGATTAGTGATCAGCAGTATGGTTTCATGCTGGGAAAGAGCACTACAGATGCGATGTGCTTGGAGAGTGTTGATGGCGAAGTATAGAGAAGGTCAGAAGGAGATTTATTGTGTCTTTGTGGACTTAGAGAAAGCATATGACAGGGTGCCTAGAGAGGAGTTGTGTTATTGCATGAGGAAGTCGGGAGTGGCAGAGAAGTATGTAAGAGTGGTACAGGATATGTACAAGGGTAGTGTCACAGTGGTGAGGTTTGCACTAGGAGTGACAGATGCATTCAATGTGGAGGTGGGATTACATCAAGGATCAGCTCAGAGCCCTTTCTTATTTGCAATGGGATGGACAGGTTGACAGACAAGATCAGACAGGAGTCCCCATGGACTATGATGTTTGCAGAAGACATTGTGATCTGTAGTAAGAGTAGGGAACAGGTTAAGGAGACCCAGGAGAGGTAGAAATATGCTCTAGAGAAGACAGGATTGAAAGTCAACAAGACTAAGACAGAATATATGTGTGTGAATGAGAATGGGAGGCTAGAGGAATGGTGAGGATGCAGGGAGTAGAGTTGGCGAAGGTGACTGAGTTTAAATACTTGGGATCAACAGTTCAGAGTAATGGCGAGTGCAGAAGAGAGGTGAAGAAGAGAGTACAGGCAGGTTGGAGTGTGTGGAAAAGAGTGTCAGGAGTGATTTGTGACAGACGGGTACCAGTAAGTGTGAAAGGGAAGGTCTACAAGAGGGTAGTGAGACCAGCTATGTTATATGGGTTGGAGACAGTGGCATTGACAAAAAGGCAGGAGTCAGAGCTTGACGTGGCAGATTTGAAGATGTTAAGATTTGCACTGGGTGTGACAAGGGTGGACAGGATTAAGAATAAGTATATTAGAGGGTCAGCCCAGGTTGGAAGGTTTGGAGACAAAGCCAGAGAGGCGAGATTACGTTGGTTTGGACATGTGCTGAGGAGGGATGCAGAGTATATTGGGAAAAAGATGCTAAGGATGAAGCTGCCAGGTAACAGGAAAAGAGGAAGGCCTAAGATAAGGTTTATGGATGTGGTGAGAGAGGACATGCAGGTGGTTGGTGTGACAGAGCAAGATGCAAAGGACAGGAAGAAATGGAAACAGGTGATCCGCTGTGGTGACCCCTAACGGGAGCAGATGAAAGAGAGAAGAAGAAGAAGAGAATAAGAGGAAGAAATTGCTAAGAGGAAGAGGAAGCGAGCCCTAAACTGGAAACACTCCCTCTTCAGCTTAAACTAGTAAATAAGACTTCTTGTGAAGTTCTCCAAAGCAAACTACGAATCCAAATTAGCTTCCTCAACTAAGGGCAACAATAAGGCCTTCTTTAGTTACATCCATAAGCTAAAGGGAAAGGCCCAGATTTATGCTGAACTGGTAGTTAATGATATCACATATACTGAGCCTGTGGACTTCGCTAACTCATTGGCCGACAGGTGCTGTGAAAACTTCATTCTCCTGTCCCAGCCACATGTACCCCATGACATCCCTACCACCTGTCCCCTATCTTGTATCTCTAAAGAGCAGGTTGTAAATACCCTCTCTAAGTCCAAAAAACAGCATCTATGGGACCCGATTACATCCCAGGCTGTGTCCTACATGGGCTCCAACAAGAATTAGCAACACCATTGGTTACTCTTTTCAATAATATTCTAAGCACTGGCTTCATCCCAGCTGAATGGAAAATGGTCACCTTTATTCCCTTGCACAAAGGTGATGCTTCCACTGACCCCGGGAGCTATAGCCCTGTTAGCCTGACTAGCCTTATCTGCAAGGCCATGGAGTGAGTCATCATGGACCTTATCAACAAAGATATAGGTAATCTCCAAACACTTGACACTACTCAGTTTGGATTTGTGAAAGGGAAATCATGCCTGTTAAACCTGGTGGACTTAGAAACAGTCACTGAAGCCCTGGACAAGGAAAAATCTCTGCATACAGCTTACCTAGACTTAGCCAAGGCTTTTGACAATATCCCCCACTCAGGCATCATTGACAAACTCACCCAGCTAGGTATCAACCCTTATATAATTACATGGGTCACTGACTGGCTCACTGATAGAACACATATATTCAAAATAGGAGAATCTACCTCCAACAGCAGACCTGTAACCAGTGGTGTTCCACAGGGATCAGTCTTGGGATCTCTACTGTTTGAAATCTATTTCTCTGAAGTACAAGCAAAAACTAAAGGTCTGTGGCTGGCAAAGTTTGCTGATGACTGCAAACTGGGAGCGGTCATAGAATCTCCAAATGATGTTAACATCCTATAAGTGGGTCTTGCACAAAAAAATGATTGGTGCCAAAGTCATGGCCTTAAACTCAATGCAAAAAAATTATTATCACCCCTTTCAGTAAGAGCGATGTTCCTGCTAACTACCATATCAATAACAACACCCTAAGTATGCACTCAGTGGTGAGAGACCTGGGCACATAGGTTGAAAGCAACCTTAACTTTGACCATCATGTCTCCATACTGGTAAGAAGGGCATTCTATATCACTCATCTCATAAGTAAGGACATTGCCTCAAGAAAAAAAGAAGTTATAATCTCCCTGTACTCTTCCCTCATCAGGCCAATAATTGAGTACAATCCCCCTTTTGGTATGTACCTTTCCAAGCACCTGGAGAAATTGGAGAGACCACAAAGGTTCCTCATAAGGAAAATTCAAGGTCTTCAGCATCTGTCCTTTGTGGATCATCTGAAATCACTTTCACTTTATTCTGTTTCATACAGATTACTCATAGGATATCTCTGCCTTCCATATAAGACAATCTCTGACCCTGCTTTACTGGAAATGATGCATATCCACAAGTCAAATGGTACATGAGTTGCTCACTCTAAAGACCTTAACCTGGTATGTGACAATAATAGAACCTGCTGAAGGGACAGATTGTCTCCCAGAGGTTACTACACCTTTGGAACAGACTCCTACTTCATATCAAACAGAGCACCTCATTGGCCCTCTTCAAATGCAATCAGGACAATTGGATGGGTAACTGTAAATCACCCTGGGGTTTCCACTTGTATCCCTCTCTTGAACATGGGCATTAGGTGCTGATCGTGGAAATAAAGGTAGAACTTGGCTAGGCTTGTAAGGGCCCTAGGGCCATTAGCCTAGTAACTTCCTGTGATATTATGATCCGATATCTATAGACAGATATATAGTTATGTGTATGAACATTTGTTAAATGGATAAACCCTCTGGACAAAGTATCCCATTACAGAGTGAACTGAGAACAAGGTCTGGTTAAATGAATTGCTCAGAGTCGCACAATAGGCAAACAGAGGTAGAAAGAATCAAACCCTGTACCATGGGTACAGAAAATGGCTTGTTAACAGCTTAGAGCCTTAATCCAATGTACTAACTGACACACACACACACACACACACACACACACACACACACACACACACACACACACACACACACACACACACACACACACACACACACACACACACACACACACACACACACACACACACACACACACACACACACACACACACACACACACACACACACACACACCATTCAATTAAAACTGCAAGAAAGACCTGGCCAGGCTAGAAGTCTTTGTTGTGTAAAACCTTAAACATCCTACATTGGAGGCCCATAGGATACATGCAAACAACCTTTTAAGGACATACCAGTGTTTCAGGTACATGGCCTCTGAATGCCCATTAATTTTTACATTGTTAAGTCTTTATAGGTACATTCACTGCAATAAAGCCAAACATTACTAGTTCAAGACATGTATGTTTCTGCCTTTTTTGTGGATTGTTTGGCTAAATTTTAGAAACACAGAGATTGAACTCAAGTCTGATGTCCATAGTGCATGCGAGAGAGAGAGAGAGAGAGAGATTAATATATATTAAGAGGTAACTATGAATGCAAATGCACATGTTTTTCTGATCCAGGTTAAATTACCATAGATTCTTTCTTCATTTTGTGTACAATTAAACTTTATTGAAACCAAAACTAGAAAACACACCCATCTTCTTATAAAAGCATACACATTCTATACTTTATATATTGTATACATTGTGTATACAATGTATGCAATATACATTGTATAGAATGTGTATTGTATACATTGTGCATAGTATATATATTGTATACATTGTATAGTATAGTATATATATATATATATATATATATATATATATATATATATATATATTGTATACATTGTGTATAGTATATATATTTCAGTTAACAACATGGATAATACATCTTGCAAGAAAATGTTTTCTGCTAAACATCTGTATATCTTTTAATAAAGAAAACAGTTGCATACTATGTTTTGGACTAGTATTAGACTTTTTTTCTGTCTATAACTCTTATGTGTATGATGCTATCTAGTTTTACTGTACATCAGTGTAAGGAAACCTTTATATGCTGCTGTTAAATATATGGCACAGGTAATGACTGAAAATAATTACTAGACCAGCTCATGTACCCAATTAAAAAGCGTTAAATAAACAAGCAGACAAACAAACAAACAAAATCAAACAAACAAATAAGCAAATAAGCAGACAAACAAAGAAACAAACTGTGGAAAAAGAGCAATTGTTTGGATGGAATAGTTTATATGTAATACCAGTTGTTCTAGACCTGTAACAGAATGGAAGCAATACAGCTTTTCTGAAATGAGATTCATTGGTATTCTGTTGTGTGTAATGAAAAAATCTAAGATACTCTTTGATGAGTCAGATTTGTAGTTTTTGTTTTTGTTTTTAATTCTGTCTGTTTGGTGTGGAAATAAATATGTAAGACAAGGTACTGGGGTGAACTACACCAATAATTATTAAGACTTCTTTATGAATAAGTTTTAGATTGTGTAGTGAGTTTTTAGTTTTGCTTGAAAAGAGCATTTTTGCTTTCTTGGCATTCATGTTGAAAGAAAATGTGAGGTAAAGCCAACTGCCACAGTATTCATTTATTTGAACATAACTTCTGCTTATTGAGGAAAAAAGGTAGATATTAATACTAAGGGAAAATAATCTTTCATGTCTTTCTATGGAACTGTTTTTTAGGGGAAACAGTTACATAGTTCATTGTTAATTTGCCCTATATTACTTGGCAATCTCTGTTTGTACAATGGCTTCCATTGAAAAGGGCCTTTAGACTAAATCCAGTCCAGCAAACTTGATAACCAAAAGCAAAATAAAATAAAATAAATGCATTTTTTCAGTTCCTGAAGGGAGTGTCCTTTAGTAGCTTGTAGTTGTAGCTAATATCTCACTAACCTTAACAATATGCTGTCAACCCAAACAGAGATAATAAAGTCAAATGTTGATGGTTGAATTTTAATTGCTTGATAAAACCTAATTTATAAAAAATATATAAAGGTTTTAAAATGACAAAAAACGGGCAGCAACATTTATTAAAACATCATTAAAAACCCTAGTGCCTTGGTTCAGGCTTCAAAGTTTGTCAGCCAAGTCAATGCATATGTTAAAACAATTGCTCAGTTAACTAATTGTATGCTTCCAGATAACGTCTCTGTTTAAGCCATTAGATTTATAAGTTTTATATTTTAAAATGCTGATAATGTATTCATATCATAGCAAAAGAGAAACATAACCTATTAAACTGGTAAAGGCTTGCCATAACAGTGGCTGCTGAACAATCTGTTCTGACACAAAAAAACTAAATAAAATGTTCACTTAATGGGGTTTTGTTTTTACCATTTTAATGTTTCTTGGATGCTCATGAAATCTGTCCTTAAGTGTCTACTATTTATTATTTTTTTAATTGTATGTCTATAACATATAAAGATTTCCCCACAGTACCTCTATGTTTTTCACAAGTTATGACCTTTGCTAATTTCATGTCATTATCATATTTGGATATCCTAAGTGGACGCCCTAATAAAATGAGAGATGTCAAATGCTACATGTGTTTACCTGGTTCTTTTTATGATAGGATGTGCTTTTCCATTCTTGTTTTATTACTATTTTTCATGAATTTATTTATTTTTGCATTCATTTGTGTATTTACAAGGGAGGGTGATAATTAAAGTCAGGATGTGACTGAGCTTTTCACTTGCTTGCTTTCCTTTTTAAGAAATGTATTATTTACAATAATCTGTGCCTCACTCACTTCTTTTTACTGTGTCTTGTGCATTAGTGTCAAAGCTGATCGCTGGTACAGCTGACAGTTTTTCCAAAGACAGTATTTCTTTACTGCGTATCTACGGGAGTTACTTTGTGTTTTCAGTCATTTCCTGTCAAAGTGAAATATACTTTCAGACAGTTATGAATTATGCTAAGCTTAAAGTTAACTGTTTCTCTACTGAATTATTGAGTACTTTTATTGATACACTGTTGGAAATAGGAAAGTTACATTTTTGAATAAGCAGGGGTATATTTGCAATGTGCATTTATTCACTTTTCTTTACATTTTTGTGATTAGTTTTCCTGAAACATGGGTGACTAATATACATAGGCTGCATTAACAAAATGGGACCATATAACCAAAGAACCATGCAGAAAAAAATTCCACTGAGGATCCAAAATGGTAAAATCAAGGATTTTAATAAGAAGATTGAGTGCTTTCATCTCTCTAAGGAGACTTCATCGGAACAAAACAAAATGGGAGTATATCCTAGCTGCTCACATGATATCAGATTGTATTATTAAGAAAGAACTTTTAAGTGCTAGCCACAAAGTTTGAGAAATCATTTTATGCTCAACTTCTGAGAGACTTGCTTGGCTACAAACAAATGTATTAGAAGTTGAAGTTAAGTAAAACTTGCAGTAGTGTATTTTAATCTTCTGTTAAGTACAAACTTCCAATTTTAAAAGTACTGTATTTTCATTTTTTCTGATTCCTAATTGTGTATTTCATTCAACAGTGTGCTGTGTGTGTCTCTCTGCAATTAGTTTCCCAGCCACCTTCCCTATTCTTTTGTTGGTATTAGTGTTGGTGGCTCTGGAATTTCCTGCCCCTTCTATAAGTCTGTATCAGAACACTCCTCCTGGGTCCATCTCATTTGCTCACTTAACCGAGTACAGTGAGATCATATTCTGAGTCTAATGTTCACTCGACTTAATACAGAGAGAAGATTTGTGAAGGCCAACCCACTTAGGTTCTTCCATCCTCTCTCCTTGCACTTAAAAAAATTCACTTTATTCATCTGCTTTTACTGTATTTGTGTTTCCGCCTACTTTATTTTCCTTTTCTTAAAAGTACTAAATTTTATTTATTCTGCTGCATTTATTACTGCTTGGTAGTAGCCTGATTAAATTGTAACTGCTATTCTAAGTGTTTTGGTTTAAGCACTTGGGCTTCCCGGTTGTTTTACATTAAGGTTTGTGGTCTGCACTGTTGTGGCAGGACAGGTAGCTTACATCCTTCTAAGCTGGGAATTGCTGATTGAAGGCCCAGTGTCTGCTATTCTAAAAGTGTATTAGTTCTGGCTTAAGCACTTGGGCTTCAGGCCAGTTATTCTACATTAAGAGGGTTGTGGTCTGAACTCTTGTGGGAGGAGATGCTGGATTCTGCCCTTCTGAGTTGGGAATTTCTGGTCACAGGCTTATTGTGCCTGCTTATTTGAACTGTTTCTTTCTGAAATTGGTGCACCTTGTTGCTGTAGCATAGATCAGATTCAGGCCTGCTGAATCTAGCTTTCTTTGTATAACTTGAGCACTGATCCAGGCCATCTTTTTTTGGAGAAGGTTCCCCTGCACCCTAGTAGCAGGAGTGTGCAGTTAGAACTTGTCTGATTGAAGACTGCTGGAACAGGGCACAGTTTTGAGCTTTTTTTCTGGTTAATTGGGTAACTTGTTTAAATCAGTTTGCTTGTTTTCTATTGTGTATATATATATATATATATATATATATATATATATATATATATATATATATATATATATATATATACATTGCACTTTATTCATCTGCTTTTACTGTATTTGGGTTTCTTCCTACTTTGTTACTAGGGGCATTGACTACAACTCTGATCTGCGATATATAACAATAAGTATCCTTTTCTGTGCATTTAAAAGTTAGTGATGAATTCAGGGCTGTGTTACAAATCTCTATGTTTGCCCATACCTTACTTGGATAGAAGGAAGTTTCTCTGCTCACCTGTGAGACAGGGGAGTTTTGAGCAGCCTATCTGTCCCTGGAGCAGTGGTTTCAGCCCAGACATTAGTAGTTTATTGGCCATCTTGGACTAATTTCTGTCTCTTTCATTTCCCTGCTATAAATACCACATTTGCCCGGTTTTGCATGCAGGGCAGTGCCGGTTAGCTAGGGTAAAACTATTCCCAGCTCCACAAAGTCTCCTCTTCAATTTTTCCCTTGGAACTAGACAAACTTTCAACTTAAGCACTCAAGCCATTAATTCCTCAGCCCGGCACTTGCTCAAAACTTATAGCAAACACTTATAAACCCTAGCACTAGACCATCCTGTACTGTACAGAAGGACAAGGCTCTCTATTCGACCTTACCAGCCATCCAGTAAAACAGTTCACTATACCTATCCAGGCATGTCCAAAGGGCAGTTTCAGGTGTACTCTCCAGTCCAACTGGTGAATCTGGGCATTTTGAGGCAATTTTACAACTGCCTCATGTACACAGACAGCCCCCTCCTCCTACCACCAAACACTAATACATGCAAGAGATGCAATTATACAGCCAAACTGGAGGCTAAGCTCTCTCAACCCAAGACTGGATCAGACAGTCAAGAGTAGAAGGGCAATACTAGCATCACGCCACCAGTCTCACATAGACCCATTAAACCAGCACCGGCAAAAAACACACATAAATACATGAAAACATACTCGGAGGCTCTAAATAAAAATCTGCAAAACCAACAGATACCTCCAAAGCAAACAACCAAGCAACTTCCACCCCCCAACACAAACCATGAAACACATACTTCACAAAACTAGTGTGCCATGCAATCACAGCCCTTAAGGCAAAATAACATACCCAACATACTAGTAATAAGTGACTCTATATACCACATGAAAGAAAGGCAAGGAAATCCAATATCAGGACATATAATTCTTTATTGCAACCATTCTGGTACCTCGGCTTTTCGCCTTCTGCTGGGGCATTTACAGCTTCACAGTATGTCCCTTTATATACCATTTTTAAACCAACGATGAGTCAATTAAACTTTCCTAATTACATTGATTACATAATTAAATAATTAAATAAATGCTTCACCATACAACCAATTTTCTTGAAAAGGTTACAAACTCTCTGAAAAGAAATATTTTTCAACCTATAAACAATACCCCTGTTGGCTACAAATTCATTCATGATAATATTTAAATACAACTGTAATACCTTTTTTATACAAATAATATCTATAAATGCATAAATAAAAAATATATCTATGCAAAATTATGTACATCCATATCAAATATTTCCACATTTAAATACATTCAATTTTAATTGTGTGCAGTGTTAGTAGCACAACAGGTAGTATATGTGCCTTTGGTGCAGAAGGCTGTGGGTTCTAGTCCCACACCATGCAGATGGAATGCTAACACTGCAGTGCACTTTAATAGTGGGGGGGGGTTGCATTCCTGAGTGTGTTGTCATTTCGATGATATGTTAGGGGGGATGGCATAATGGTTAAGGTGTTTACCTTACAGACGCAAGGTTTGATTCTCACATGGGGTTCATAGGTAGGTACTAGGCTATCTGCCCCAGGGCATTTACAAGCCTAGTCAGAATGTGTTGGCTTTCACCTCACTTGTAGTCTAGATTTCTGATACTCTGTGCAGCAGGGCCATAGAAGTGATCACAGGAGTAAATTAACGATTTCCCATCCACTCATCAAGATTTCTCTTGAAGAGGGTCAGCGAGGGGCTCTGCCTAACATGGACTGGGATTCTATTCCAGAGTGAGGGAAGCCTTTGGGATATGAATCTATCCCTCCAGCATGTCCTGTTTATTGTTGTACTAAGGTTTAGATCCCTGGAGCGTGTAGTTCTGATGGATTTGGTTTTCTTGAGGTGGAGCATGTCCAACAATTCCGGAATAGACATGGTCTTGTATGTCAGGCAGAGATTGCCTCTGACTAGGCGGTAGGCAACTGAGTAGAGCTGGAGTTTCTTTAGTCGAGCTGCATCGGGCATCTGTTTGAGGCCCACAATCCTCTTGGTAAGGTATTTCTGAGGTCTCTCCAGCTGTTGCAGGTGTCGGGTAAGGTACATCCCAAATGGGGCATTGTACTCAATTATGGGCCTGATGAATGATGAGTAGAGGGGCACAATGACCTCTCTTGATCTAGATGTGAACCCTTTTGTGATTAGGTGAGCTATATAGAAGGTTTTTCTAACCACTTTGGCAATGTGACTGTCAAAGGTGAGGTTGCTATCTACTTGGGTCCCCAGATCTCTAATTACTTCTTCCGTACTTAGTGGGTTACCTCCTATGTGGTAGTTTGTGGGCACTTTGTTTTTCCCAAAGGGGATGACTATGCACTTTTTGGCATTTAGCTTGAGGCCATGGATCTAACACCAGGTATCTGTCTCCATAAGGCCCTTCTGGAGGATGCTTATGTCAGCCAGTGAGTCGATTATGGCTCCCAGTTTGCAATCATCTGCGAACTTGGTAATCCATAGTCCTAACATGTTTGCCTGTACCTCAGAGAAGTATATACTGAACAAGAGGGGTCCCAGGACTGAGCCCTGTGGGACGCCACTTGTAACCGGTTTAGAGTTGGACATGGCACCCGTGACTCTGACCATGTGAGTTCTATCCCTGAGCCAGTTTGCAACCCATCTTGTGACACATGGGTTAATATTTAAGCTGGTAAGCTTGTTTATGATGCCAGAGTGGGGTATTGTGTTGAAGGCCTTTGTGAGATCCAGGTAGGCTGTGTAGACCACCTTTCCCTCATCTATGGCTTTGGTTACTACTTTGAAGAAGTCAACTAGATTTAAGAGACAAGATCTGCCTTTAACAAAGCCGAATTGGGTAGGGTCCAGTGTTTGGAGGTTCCCAATGTCTTTGTTTATGAGATCCATGATGATGCGCTCCATAGCCTTGCAGACCAGGCTAGTCAGGCTTATAGGGCGATAGTTCCCTGGATCCGTTGTGGCGCCACCTTTGTGGAGCGGGATCACTGTTGCTGTACGCCATTCTTCGGGAACATAACCTGAGGTAAGGCTGAGTTGGGACAGTGAATTTATGTGAGGGTTTAGTTAGTTTTGGAGCTCGTGTAAGACACAGCCCGGGATACCATCCGGCCACATTGATGCTGTATTATTTACTTTAGAGAGAGCTGCTTTCACCTGCATGTCTGTGATGTCTGAGGGATTGCATTCTTCTGGGATAGACACTCGCTCTTTTGGTGGGGAAGGGGGGGTAAAGTTTGCACTGAACCTGTCCACCAGGATGTTGGCTATGTCAGTGGGTTCAGTGTATTTTGTGCCATTTTGCACCAGCTCAGAGTATATCTGAGAGTTGCCACCCAGATTCTTGATGTAGCTAAAGAATGCCTTGTGATTGTCTTTAGAGTCTTTGGCGATTTTTTTTTCAAAGCTAGCCTTTGATGATTTTATGAGGGATCGAAGTTTCTTACTAGTACTGATCAGGGATGACCTCCCTTTTTGGGATTTTGCCCTTACATGCAATAGTTTCCTCCTTCTGTTGTATAGCTTATTTATGGCAGGGGTCCACCAGACTGGTCTCCTGTTTTTAGAGGAATAAGTCTTGGTTTTACTTGGGATGGGACGATCCATGTATTCCTGAAGGTGCTCATGGAGTGCAATTGTATAGGATTTTGCAGTTTGGGTAGCATTTGTTCGGGGGCTTTGAAATTTTCCACCTCAGTTTTGAGGAGTGTGAAGTTTGCTTTTGAGAAATTTTTCACAGTGGCTTCCTTTTCTGGGGGTGGGGTCGGGATATGGATGTCCATTGTGATTAGTTTATGGTCTGATCTTACCAATGAGGGGTTTACCTCTGGTATGGAGCATTTGGCCCCCATGTTGGTAATAACCAAGTCCAATATGTTGTCCCCTCTTGTGGGAGTGGCGACCAGTTGTTCCAAGGCATTTGAGTTTATAAACTCAAGGAACCGTAAGGAAAAGGAGTTGGGGCTTGAATAGTTTCCTCAGTCAATGTTTGGGTAGTTGAAGTCCCCCAATATCATGGTGTTTGGTGAGACATTCATATTTTCCAATGTTCTCAGGAATGCCGAGTGGTGGTCCTGAATCTGGGTGGGTGATTTGTAGCAGGCTACAAACTGAAAAGCAATTTTACCTACTGTTAGTTGCACATGGATGGTCTCCTCTGCCTCATGCAATGACACTAACCTGGAGGTGTGAGTATCCTTGATGAAGAAGGATACTCCCCCACCTTTAATATTTTGGTCCGAGTTCTGGGGCCGAAAGGAGTGGTATGGCTAGGCTTAAAATGGCCCACAAGGGCACTTAGCCTAGTACTAATCTATGAACCTATATATCATAAATTAATACACATACTAAATATAAATTCTTAACACATTATACATACTTTTAAACTTGATTTTTTAACTTAATTTTCTCAACTTAATATTTTAACCTTTAATAACAATGATTCAAAAGCATTACTAAGCTATATCAAATATTAAGATTGTTTTCCAAATTCATTCCCTGGGGATATAATGTATGAAAATTAATAATCATTTGACTTTCCAGTTTGTTCAACTGATGTTTAAAATTACCACCTAAAGACGTGCTGCGTGCAAGAATACTAAAAAATAAACTATCCTCCAACCCTTTGTGTTTTGACAGGAAGTGTATAGCCACTGGACTTTCAAGTTTTTTCCTTCTCACATCACTTAGATGTTCCATGATGTGCACCTTAACCTTCCTCATGGTTTGACCAATATACCAAAAAATAGGGTCACAATTACACCCTATAATATAAATCACACCACAACTATCACAGTTGTAATATTCATTTGCCCTATGAAGTCTGCCATTAATCTTAGTACCATCTAAGTTTTTGACCCTATGATAAACTAAACATTTTCCGCAACCATGTGATCCTACTCTCTTCCCCAGGGCATGAGGATATCTGAATTTTGAATCTTTTTTGTTTAATAATTATTTTCTATTACAATATCTGCCATAGGAAAAAGTTTTATGCTTTGGAAACAAACATCCGATGGAAGTGTCATGAATCCCTATTTCCCAAGCTTGCCTAACTATGTTCTCCAAAATAGGCGAAAAATTGGAATATCTAGTAACAAAGAATAGCCTTTCTTCCATCCTTTCATACTGCTCAATGTTTGCAATTCCACTGCCATGTGAATAACATTCATTCTTACCTCTCATAACACCAGTGTTCACGACTTTGTTTCTAGCCTTTAGCAGTATATGTTCACTGGTGGTGCTGCGGTAGCGTTGCCACCTCACAGTAAGACGTTGTCCTGTTTGATTCTCAGCTACAGCATCTAATGTGTGGAGACATGCGTGATTGGGCGTACCTTCACTGAAGGTTGTGCATCAGGGCCGGCATCTCGGCATGTAAAAATCTACTGCCAGTCATTAGCGGACCAGAGTTCCGCTGTGGCGACCCCTAACCGGGAAAAGCTGAAAGACACAACAGCATTCTTGTCTGTAACCTGGTGAATGTATCTTCCAAATTCTTTTCCTTAAATTTATTTCAGAAGTGTTGGTAAAAATTCTCTTAAATTCACCATAAGGCAGTGAACTAACCAAATGAGGGGGATGCATACTGGTTGCATTTAAGAGATTGTTAACTGCAGTGGGCTTCCTGTAAGGCTTATATTGTAAGCTTTTGGTTCCATCAACATAAAAAGTGATATCTAAAAATGAAATGCTATCCCCACCAATTTCCCAAGTGAATTTCAACTTGTGAATTATTATTTAAGATTCCCATAAAATTTACAAATTCTGCCTTTTCTCCTCTATATATAAATAGTAAATCATCTATGTACCTCTTGCAGTATACTACACTTCTTATAAAGTAATCCTGTCGTAACATAAACTGATTTTCAAATTCTCCCATATAGACTATGACCTACGAAGGGGCAAAAGCTGCCCCCATCACACTACCCCTAGTTTGCAGGAAGAATTTGTTTTCCATGTAAAATAATTGTGTGTAAGACAAAAGTTCAAAAGAAATGTAGAAAGTGGCCCTTCACCCAATTTTTTGGCCATTGCTTCCATACCCCATCTAGTGTTAATGTTAGAATATAATACATTAACATCTACTGTTGCCCAAAAGTAGTCATCTTCCCATTTCAAATTTAGCAGTTTCTGACAAACTTGTTGGGTGTTCTTAACATGTGATGGAATTGTGGCCAACTGTTTTTTAAAGTGACTCTACAGTCAGGCACACTGACGTCCCACTCACTAGGCTGAATAAGGAGAAGGTTACTGTTAGCTGCCTGTTGAGTGCCAGGATCCACCACATAACACAAGCACTTAGGTCACTCCAGAACAAGTACAAATATGACTCTGTCATTGTCAGTGTTGGTGTGAATGACCTGAGCCATACCTCCCTGGACTACATGAAAAGAGACATGGAAGAGCTCTCTGATCATGTAGCCCAGGCCGGTATGACCCTGACCCTGAGTAGCATCCTGCCCTCACCAAGAATGATACCACGGTATAAAGAAAAAATTATCAATTTCAACAACTGACCAAGTTTCTGGTGTCATTCAAAGGGGATCCAGTGTCTGTCTGCCTGGGATGACATGCTCGACAAGCCATGCTGCTTCGCTAGAGACGGCTTGCACCTGTCACCCTTAGGTTTTTTAATACTGGCCAAGGCTCTTGCCACCCCATAGTGCCTTTTTTAGGCAAGGCTCAAAAGACAAACCCACTGCTGTAAATAGCCCAAGAAACAAAAAACTGAGGGTAATGCTACTCAGTGCCAGAAGTCTAAACCTCAAAATGCTCCCACTCGAGGCACTCCTCAGTATGGAGAAAATCAATATATGTGCAGTAACAGAAACCTAGTTTAAGGATCCACAGAGCACCCCAGCACTACCAGGCTACAACCCATACCATACATTTCAGCCACAGAACCCAAACCGAAATACAAAAGGTGGGGGTGTATCCATATTCATCAAGGATACCCACACCTCCAGGTTAGTGGCACAGCACAATGCTTCAGAGATTATCCACGTGCAACTAACAACGGGCAAAACTGCAATTCAATTTGTAGCTTGCTACAGGTCACCCACCATGTCCCAGGACCCCCATTACGCATTTCCAGAAACACTGGAAAAATAAAGGTCCTGCAAAACACCCTAATAGTGGGTGATTTAAATTACCCAAACATTAACTGGGAGAACTACTCAAGTACTAACTCCCTTGCCCAACATTTCCTAGAATTTATAAACTCAAACACCCTGATTCAACTGGTCAACACTCCCACTAGAGGTGACAACATATTGGACCTGGTCATTACCAACATGGGCGACCGGTGTTCCACACTGGAGGTCAAACCCTCACTGCTTAGATCTGACCATAAAAAAATCACTTTGGATATCCACATTCCGCCTCCACCCCCGGACAAGGAAACCACCATGAAAAACTTTTCAAAAGCAAACTTCACGTTACTTAAGACCGAGGTGGAAAGTTTTAAAGGATAACGCTGTCCAAGCTGCAAAATCCTTTACTAATGCAGTCTATGGGCACCTACAAAAATGCATGGATCGTGCCATCCCAAGCAAAACCAAGACTCACTCCTCCAAGAAAAGGAAACCAGTCTGGTGGACTCCTGCCATAAACAAGCTATACAATAGAATGAGGAAACCAGTACAGAAAAGAGTAAAATCCCAAGAAGGGAAGACATCCCTGATCAGTATCAGCAAGAAACTACGATCCCTCATAAAATCATCCAAGGCGAGCTTTGAAAGAAAAATTGCAAAGGACTCAAAAGATAACCACAAGGCATTCTTTAGCTATGTCAAGAATCTAAGTGACAATGCTCAGATCTGCTCAGATTTAGTACAGAATGGCACAAAATACACTGAACTGACAGATATCACCAACATCCTGGCAGACAGGTTCAGCGCAAACTTCACCCCCTTTCACCCCCAAAAGGGCCCATAACCATACCAGAAGAATGTAGAGTCCCTGAAATCACAGACACTCAGGTTAAAACAGCCCTCTCCAAAGCCAAAAACACAGCATCAATGGGACCAGACGGTGTCCCAGGTTGCGTCCTACATGAGCTCAAAGATGAACTAACCCCTCACCTAAACACACTGTTCAAACTCATCCTCTCCACAGGCTAGGTACCCAGAGAGTGGCACACAGCAATGGTTATTCTGCTCCACAAAGGTGGAGCCACAGCAGACCCCGGGAACTATCACCCTATAAGCCTGACTAGTTTGGTCTGCAAGGCTATGGAGCGCATCACCATGGAACTCATTAACAGAGACATTGGGAACCTCCAAACACTGGACCCTACCCAGTTCTGCTTTCAGGGCAGATCATGCCTCCTAAACCTGGTGGACTTCTTTGAGACAGTTACCAAGGCAATAGACAAGGGGGAAGGTGGTACACACAGCCTACCTAGACCTCACTAAGGCCTTCAACACCATTCCACATTCTGGTATTATAGACAAGCTCACCAGGCTAAACATAAACCCCTACGTCACAAGATGGGTTGCCAACTGGCACATGGACAGAACCCACATGGTGAGAGTTGTGGGAGCTAGGTCCGACTCTAAACCGGGTACAAGTGGCATTCCCCAGGGCTCAGTCCTAGGACCCTCCTGTTCGACATATACTTCTCAGAGGTACGGGCAAGCACAGGAGGACTATGGCTGACCAAGTTCACAGACAACTGCAAACTAGGGGCTATAATTGACTCTCCAGCTGACACAGACACCCTCCAAAAGGGTCTCACTGAGACGGATAACTGGTGTCAAAATCATGGCCTCAAGCTAAATGCGAATAAGTGCATAGTCATCCCCTTTGGAAAAAACAAAGTACCCACAAACTATCACATAGGTGGTAGTCCCCTAAATATGGAAGACGTAATAAGGGATCAGGGGACCCAAGTAGATAGTAATCTCACATTTGATAATCACATTGCCAAAGTGGTTAGAAAATCCTTCTATGGGGCCCACCTAATCACAGAAGGGTTTGCATCCAGATCAAAACAGGTCATTGTGTCCTTCTACTCATCACTCATTAGACCCATCATAGAGTACAATGTCCCATTTGGAATGTACCTTACAAGACACCAGCAACAGCTGGAAAGACCACAGAAGTACATCACCAAGAGGATCACTGGCCTCAAACAGATTCCCTATGCAGCTCGACTGAAGAAACTCCAGCTGTACTCGGTTGCATACCGTCTACTCAGAGGTGATCTCTGCCTGACATACAAGGCCATGTCCAACTCAGAATTGATGGACATGCTCCACCTAAAGAAAACCTTATCCCCTCGAGCAACACGCTCTAGGGATCTAAACCTCACCACAACAATAAATAGGACATGCTAGAGGGATAGATTCCTATCCCATAGACTTCCCATGCTTTGGATCAAGATTCCAATCTACATTAGGCAGAGCTCCTCGCTAACACTCTTTAAAAGAAACCTTGGCGAGTGGATGGGAAACAGAAAGTTTGCCCCGGGGATCACTTCAGTGACTCTGATGGACAGAGGCACAGGGAACTAATCTAAGGGGGTGGCAAAAGCCAACACATTCTGGCTAGGCTTATAAATGCCATCAGGCAGATAGCCTACTACCTAGCTATGAACCTATGAACCTATGAGTCTACTTCTAAATTTTGAAGTTTCAAAACTTCGAATGTCTTATGGTCGAGACCATAAGATCAAAGTTTTGAAACTTCATACCGTTTAAATGGAGATTGACGTACAGCACGGAATGGTATATTTACCTTTTCCTCACTGTAGTAAAATATTGGAGTTGGTATATTTAATTAGAAGGGGGTGTGGGAGTGCAGGGGATTGTCTCCTGCAAAAATGTAAAAAAAAAAAATCGATCATAAGAAATTCAAAGTTTTGAAACTTTGAAATTTAGAAATAGACCCATATGTGTGTGTATAAATTTATATATATATATATATATATATATATATATATATATATATATATATAAATAAATTATTATTAATATGAGAACTGGAGCATTTCTCCATGGGCCTCCACTGAAAATGGAACTTGTGCCTAGTCGGACATTCTCTGTAAGCAAAAGCAATAAATACATAAATAAACAAATAAATAAATAATAAATATCAGTGGTGCAGAGTCCCAGTGTGAGATGAATTCTATGAGGATTAGGGGAAAGGAGAAGTACTTGACTTCAGGGCTTAGGGACCTGTGGAAAGGAAGAAGGTTTATTGCATGTAAGAAATAACACTTAACCTGAATGTGAAATTAAGGCACCCTGACAGAAACAGTACACAAGGCTTACAGACAGAGTAGCATATAAGAACAACAATAAAAGAAACAATGTGTCGGTGATGACTGAAGGATAGGTGGTGTCAGTGTGGGAAGAAAGAGAATGTGAATTAGTAAACTCTGGTATCTAAGACATAGTGGAAACAGACCAGAGCTGAACTTTAAAAGAAAAGACAAATGCAAAAAAATAGACATAAGACAGGGCACTGATATGGAAATAAAAAATGTAGATGCTTGAGTGGTGTAAATAGAACAGGGCAGTATTGTGATAATCTGTGCACTGCTATGTCTGAGCAAACAATGCTAACTAATCACAGCATGACATTGAGTAAATTCACTCCAAAGAGACACAAAGGTTCTATGCTACTTTACTGTGTGTTACTTAGGCAGTACAGTGGGAGGTACTCTGCTCAGGTGCACGCAGACACATATAGTTACTGTCTGTTACCTAGGCAGTACAGTGGGAGGTACTCCGCTGAGGTGCATGCAGACACATATAGTTACTGTCTGTTACCTAGGCAGTACAGTGGGATGTACCCCACTCAGGTGCATGCAGACACATATAGTCACTGTCTGTTACCTAGGCAGTACAGCGGGGGGTACTCCACTCAGGTGCATGCAGACACATATAGTTACTGTCTCTTATCTAGGCAGTACAGTGGAGGTACGCCATTGGGGTGCATGCAGATACATATAGTTAGTGTCTGTTACCTTGGCAGTACAGTGGGAGGTACGCCGTTGAGGTGCATGCAGACACATATAGTTACTGTCTGTTAAATAGGCAGTACAGTGGGAAGTACTCCGCTGAGGTGCATGCAGACACATATAGTTACTGTCTGTTACGTAGGCAGTACAGTGGGAGGTACTCCGCTGAGGTGCATGCAGACACATATAGTTACTGTCTATTACCTAGGCATTACAGTGGGAGGTACTCCGCTCAGGTGCATACAGACACATATAGTTACTGTCTGTTGCCTAGGCAGTACAGTGGGAGGTACTCCGCTGAGATGCATGCAAACACATATAGTTACTAACTGTTACCTAGGCAGTACAGTGGGACATACCCCACTCAGATGCATGCAGACACATATAGTTACTGTCTGTTACCTAGGCAGTACAGTGGGGGATACTCTGCTGAGGTACATGCAGACACATATAGTTACTGTCTGTTACCTAGGCAGTACAGTGGGAGGTGCTCCACTCAGGTGCATGCAGACACATATAGATACTGTCTGTTACCTAGGCAGTACAGTGGGAGGTACTCCGCTCAGGTGCATGCAGACACATATAGTTACTGTCGGTTACCTAGGCAGTGCAATGGGAGGTACTCTGCTGAGGTACATGCAGACACATATAGTTACTGTCTGTTACCCAGGCAGCACAGTGGGAGGTACTCCACTCAGGTGCATGCAGACACATATAGAAGCCATTATGCATACAGTAGGATTAGCATATATTATTGCCTGATGCTTTAACAGTACAGAAAGATGAGATGTTCTGGTCAGATGTTTGCAGTGTGTATATAAGCCTTTGCACATACAGTAGTTTCAGCAGATGTTACTGCTTTTTACTGTACAGCAGGAGATACTCTGGGCAGGTGCATGCACACGTGTATAAGCCTTGGGGCATACAATAATATCAGCATATATTGTAGTCAGTCTCTTTAACAGTACAGCAAGAGGTACTTGGGGCAGGTGCATGCAGAGATATGTATAAGCCTTGGGACATAGCGTAGCAGTACAAAGCAAAGATGCACTGAACAAAGTATATATACACACACACACACACACACACACACACACACACATATATATATATATATATATATATATATATATATATATAT
>NC_056726.1:1467097014-1467127014 GCF_019279795.1 Protopterus annectens
CAGTATTTATCCAGGACCAATAATATCAATGTCAATCCCTCATGAGGGAAGTGACTGTATTTATCCAGGATCAATCATATCAATGTCAATCCCTCATGAGGGAAGTGACTGTATTTATCCAGGACCAATCATATCAATGTCAATCCCTCATGAGGGAAGTGACTGTATTTATCCAGGACCAATCATATCAATGTCAATCCCTCATGAGGGAAGTGACTGTATTTATCCAGGACCAATCATATCAATGTCAATCCCTCATGAGGGAAGTGACTGTATTTATCCAGGACCAATCATATCAATGTAAATCCCTCATGAGGGAAGTGACTGTATTTATCCAGGACCAATAATATCAATGTAAAGCCCTCATGAGGGAAGTGACTGTATTTATCCAGGACCAATAATATCAATGTAAAGCCCTCATGAGGGAAGTGACAGTATTTATCCAGGACCAATAATATCAATGTAAAGCCCTCATGAGGGAAGTGACAGTATTTATCCAGGACCAATAATATCAATGTAAAGCCCTCATGAGGGAAGTGACTGTATTTATCCAGGACCAATAATATCAATGTAAATCCCTCATGAGGGAAGTGACTGTATTTATCCAGGACCAATAATATCAATGTAAATCCCTCATGAGGGAAGTGACTGTATTTACCCAGGACCAATAACATCAATGTAAATCCCTCATGAGGGAAGTGACTGTATTAACACAGGACCAATAATATCAATGTAAATCCCTCATGAGGGAAGTGACTGTATTTACCCAGGACCAATAATATCAATGTAAATCCCTCATGAGGGAAGTGACTGTATTTATCCAGGACCAATAATATCAATGTAAATCCCTCATGAGGGAAGTGACTATAATTATCCAGGACCAATCATCTCAATACAGTGCCTCATGACTGTAATCTAGAACTTATAAAGATCTGAATTACCCAGAATAATCTTGCTGTCACATCATTGCTAACTACAGATGCCCTTCCAAGTTCTCTATAGGTGAAGAAAACTACCCAGATCTACCTACGTTCTTTACCATCTCCAGACTGTTGAAATCACTCTGACTCTTTCCTTAATAAAATATTTGGGTCTGTATTAGATCATCAAAGTGTTAATACTTCAAATGGTCTAATATTGATCTGAAAGCAGCGAACGCTGAAAATAGCGAAGCTGCAGATAACCAAATTTTTTCCTAGGGAAAGAATTTGGTTGTCTGTTACTGTGGCTTCGCTATTTCTAGCACTGTGGTGGAAAGTTACGAGTTGGGTTCAGGTAAGTGTGCGATTGTGCGGATGTTAGGGTTAGGGCGGGGTATGTGAGTTAGGGTTAGGGTTAGGGCGTGGGTGAGGTGAGTGTGCAATAGTGATAGACTTTAGGGTTAGGGTGGGGTATGTGAGTTAGGGTTAGGGCATGGGTGAGTGTGTGATAGTGACGGACCTTAGGGTTAGGGTTTGAGTTAAAGATAGTGGATAGATAGTGCTGTATGTACAGTTTAGTGTAGGGTTAGATGTAGGATTTTAAGTGTATGTGTGTGGATTGCTGCTTTTTGGTGTGCCTGCGTTGTGTGTGTGTTTCTCGGAACAGTTAATTTTTTTCCCAGGGAAAAAATTTACTGTTCTGAGCCTTCAATGTTTTTAGTGTTCGTGGTTAGCAGTTCAACATTGTGGTATTCGGTGTTGAGCTGTTTCGATGAACTGATATAGACCCAAATATTTTACTTGACCATTAATAGAAATTATACACCTATAAATAATTGTTCACAACAATGCCATTTCACCTCCTGCTTCTACTCAAACTTGAAGATTTGTACTGTGGTGGATGTCCTTATCTGCTCCAAATACAGTAGGGAAGTTAAGAGCAGACCTTTATGACAGGACTCTGTCATTAGCAAATTGTGCAATAAAAATGATTAATCTGCTTATGATCTGTAACAGATCCTTGACTCTAAATGATTGTCACTGTTGAAGTGACTCTCCCTGACCCCATGTGCAAAAATGGGAAAAATGGGCTGTGGCTGACTGGATGGCTGGATGGATGTATGGATGGATGGATGGATGAATCTATAATAAGTCTGCAGCTGTACTGCACACAAAAAAAAGCATTGAGGCAGTTTAGCAAGAGCATCAACTCTGAGCTAAATTTGTCCTTAGGGTTTCTACCTCCATAAAATATTTTCAGCTATGTTAAGAAACTTAGAATGTTAATACCCAGCAAAGCTGTGAAATTATAACAGTAACACAGAGCCTGATTCCAAGTCACCAACCAGTACCCCAGCAGATACAATGTAACTCCAGGTTCACATCATATTTCCACCCTTTTTTCCTTATTCCCCAATTATTTACACTCCAAAATCACCCTCAATCAAGTCTTATCCGACCTATCCTAAACTAACAGTACTATATCCGTGGGTCCTGATAAAATAGGGTGTGCCTCCTTATCAGCATTAAATACAGCCTGTTTGAGCCTCTATACAGAAGGTGTTCCTGATGCCTAAAAAACTGTCACAACCTAAAAAAAAGACAGAATAAACTATACTACAGAACTTTAAAACTTACAAAAGACACACCAGGGATGCATTTGTCAACCTGCTATTTGTGGAACTACAGAACTAAAATTGGAATAGAATTTTGAGCAAGTACTTTTAATGGAGGTGAATGAATTTCCATGTGATTTTAGGAGAGAGAGAGAAAATGCTCAGACTCACGATTAGTGGTTGCAGTTCTTGCAAGAATTCTAAAAAGTTAGAAATCAGCGTATTATTAGAAATGCAGTTAAGGGTGGCAATAGGGTTGTTGTAGATAAAGACACTACATACAAATTCATAAAAAATTGTTAGAAAAAGTCTGATTGTAGGATGTTAGTGAAATCTCCCCAAAAATAATTTAATGTGGAATAGCCTTTTTGTCATTAATGGAGTTAAAAAGGTGGGCTAACACCTTTCACTATGAATACTTTGTATGTTGAATGTAATGAGGATACATATTTTCTGTATTATAACTGAAGCACACATTACCCTGCTGTGCTCATCTGGTTATCTTACATTATTGACACAATTACTGATGTGAAGATACGTGAAGGCTGCCAGCCTAGCTAGATAGAATTTTGTAGATGATTCTATGTCATTGTAAATATGAATATAATCCACAGGCTTGTCCTCTTAAATGAAAGAAAACTGTGTTAAATGTTAAACTTCAGAAATGTAACCACAGTGCACTCTGCTGGAAGAAAACTGCTATGTCAAGCATTGTATGACTGATCTCAAAGCTCGGAGACATAATGTCTGGACTGAAGAATTCCTTCTATTGTTTTGAGACCAGAGTTAATTGCTGGATTTTACATATATAATGTCTTTTATTGCTGTAGTTTCTTGGCCAGGTGCAAGATCAAAGAAATACTAAAACTCTTGAGTTTCTGTTGGCCTGGGAACCAGAGAAGAATGATGTAATCTATAATGAGTCAGCAGTGATGTATTATTTTTGAGACTTTCTCAGACAGAGAGAGAGAGAACACCAGGACATTTTGCATTTGTCTTCAGAACTGACCACTCATCAGCACTTGCTTTTCTCTTTATGTAAGTAGGATCTTAGACTTTAGTGTCTATCCTAGAAATAGATAGAAAATAGTTGATTTAGTGGTGAGGATTGAGGCTACTTGATTATTGGGCCAGTGTACGGGTGTCACAATTGACACAAAGACGAATTATCAGTAAAGCTGGTTGTTGTTAGATGCCACTTTATAGCCTTTTGCTTTGAACTTGGAGTTACACAATAAAGATACAACACATCATCTATAAAAGTTTACCAAAGTTAAATGGAAGCCATGCTACTAATGGTGTATGTAAGGTCATTATATACCTTACTTAAGCATGCCTTGGGGATGTCAGCTGTTAGAAGTTTTATATGAAAGAAGGCCCCAGTACGAACTTTGCATTAAATTTTACTCCACTATTGTTTAACTCATAATTGTTTTGGATTTTTAAATTAAATTTCTTTACAGCAGGTGGTAGATGAGAATGGGGGCTGATTTTGTTCCAAATTATGCACATTGATTTATAGAGCATTACTGAGAACGATTATATTCATGCTGCCACATTTTCAGATATGCTATTTTTACATTTATTTTATAGATGAGTTTTTGTTCATATGTGAAGGTCATAAGGAAGAATCTGAAACATTTTTATTTTTGACATTACAGCAGGGTGACATGGGTTTATTATTTGCCAGGTACATTGAAGGCAAAAAGATTGAATTTTTGAATGTGTGCCTGGTGGGGAAAGCTGTACAAAATGTATTTTAAATCAAAAGAAACTGCTGCTTGTAAGTTTTTGGCAACCGATAGAATGCATCACCCCATTTAATAAAAGCCCTTCCTTAGAATTTTTACAATTTAATAGGATGACTATGAAAGACTTACGCAAGAGATACTTGCTAAATTATTACACAAAGTGAACACATGCTAGAGAATACAATGCTGATAGCGTAATGTAAACACAATAGAACATACAGGGGTGTTACATATTTACAAGGTAATCAAAATGTTTCTGTATATTTGTGACTACTTAAAGGAGTTTTATTCAAAGTTTAAACAAATTATATTGCCAAAGTGGCATATACCACAGACTGATGAACTAACAGCTGAAATACTGCCTGAAGGAGAAGGATTCATAAAGTTACCACAAGGCCCTACCACAATGCTTTTGCTGTATATTTACTCAAAGATTTATGAATCCTCTTTTCATATAAAAGAACAAGAAGTCTATACGGTTTGTTTTCAAGGAATAGGTTAGATTAAAGCAAATAGGCACATTTTAAAGGGTTTAGAAAGTATTGCCGATGCTGTATTTGTTTTATTATGTGGGAAGAAAATACACAAAATATAAATGGGAATTGTCACACTTTGAATGTTGCGTTCATGTGTGATACTTAAATGTTGTTTATCCCATTTTCTGAAAATTTATACCAAATCATTGCTACACAGGGAAAATTGTGCAAACAACTAAAGTTAGATTTCAACATCATTTAAGAGATATCAAAAATATATCCTATTTAAGATCAGTAGATTATCGAAGTGTTAATACTTTGAATGGTCTAATATCGACCTGAAAACAGCGAACACTGAAAATACTGAAGCTGCATATAACCAAATTTTTTCCTAGGGAAAGAATTCAATTGTCTGTTTCTGTGGCTTCACTATTTTCAGCACTGTGGTGGAGAGTTATGGGTTGGGTTCAGGTAAGTGTGCGATTGTTCGGACGTTAGGGTTTGGGCGGGGTATGTGAGTTAGGGTTAGGGCGCGGGTGAGGTGAGTGTGCGATAGTGACAGACTTTAGGGTTAGGGTTTGGGTTAAGGATAGTGGGTAGATAGTATTGTATGTACAGTTTAGTGTAGGGTTAGATGTAGGATTTTAAGTGTATGTGTGTGGATTGCTGTTTTTTTGGTGTGCTTGTGTTGTGTGTGTGTTTCTCGGAACAGTGAACTTTTTTCCCCAGGGAAAAAATTTGCTGTTCTGAGCTTTTGATGTTTGTAGATTTCGTGGTTAGAAGTTCGAGGTTGTGGTATTCAATGATGAGCTGGTTCGGTGAACTGATATAGACCCGTAGAGTTACATAGTAATGAAATGCATTCAAGAAAGGTAGCTGATTTGAAATTACTCTTTACAACAAGTCATAATGATTAAAAGATAATATGGACTGATTTATATTGAAGTTTAAAGCAATGTGTATGTTAAAGTATTCAACTTTATTCTCACATGGACTAAATGTTGAAATTGGACTAATTTGTTATGAAAAAAGTAAATGTGATAGATCTTTTAAAAGAAGAAAATATGTTTTTTTTTCATTCAATTGGATCATTAGTTGAGTGATATTTGATAACTACTAGCGGAGGTGTAATTAAATCATTAAAGTAAATGGTATTTAATGATGTTTTAATATTTATTTATGTTTTAATACTGTTGCTGTGAAAACCCATGAAAGCAGGTTGCTGAAGTCACCAGAGTTGCCAAGAAGATTATGTAAATAATTGCATTTTTGGGACACTGTGTCTTGCTATTTTTAAAATTTAGTGGTAAAACTGCAACATTGATGGTATTACCCCACCCTCAGTTCAAAAAAATAAAGATCTACTAGCCTCAAAAGTATTATATGTAAGGTTAAGGACCATATCATATCAGAATTTAGAAATACACACTGAGCAGAGTGGAGGAGGGGCATTGACTACAACTCTGATCTGAGATATATAACAATAAGTACCCTGTTTTTTGGCTTATTTATACTGGTGATTGCTTCTAGAAATTTATATATAGCACTTTTTATTGCCTGCTGCATACTTTTTACTGTATTTTATTGCTATTAACTAATCTGCATGGGTAACTGATTTGTTTGCAGTTAAAAGCATTCTGTAGAGTCTCCTTGCTCCTTTATCTGTTTAAAAACTTTCATTTTGTGTCTCAATGCTGTGATAAAGATTTCTATAGTGTTTAGTGTCTAAAAGAGTGTAGGCTAATAGCTTTAGTATTGCTCCCCACCCTCTCTCCCTGTTGGTGTCTTGTTGTTATACTTGGTGGCTTTGCAGTTGCCTGCCCCTACTGTAAATTTGATCTGGGACACTCCTCCCAGTCTAGTGTCATTAGTTCAGTCTACCTAATACAGAGAGAACATCTGAGAAGGCCAACCCACTTAGTTTCTTTCCTTTTGTTCGTCCTTTCTCCTTTTCTTTAAAAAAATTGCCTGAATCTCCTTGTGTTTTGGAAATATAGAGTATATTTTAGTGCATTTATTAAAACTGTATCAAGTACTCTAGGTTGCACTGCATCTGAATTGCTTAAGAGTTTTAGCTGCTTTTCTGTATATAAAGACTTCTCTGTATATGTAGATTAGCTGCTTATTCTACTGTATTACTGCCTCTTAAATTGTTTTCAGTTGTGAAGTTGCCTTGCTTCATTTAAAAAGTTTTAAACTGCTAATTTTGTAGAGTTTTAATTGCATTTACTGTTTAGGTCTACACACTCAAGTGTGTTAGCCTTTTCTGTGTTTATTGACTGTATTATTGCATTGTTTAGTCTGTTTTAACAAAAAAATACTATCTTGTTTGCTCGTTTTCTGCCTTTCCTAGCTAGTATAGTCCAGATTCCAGGCTTTGCTGGCCTCAGGACTTTATTTTCTGTGTTCAGAGCAATCCAGACCTTGCTGTGGTAGAGGGATGTCCTATTGCTTACCAGTGGCAGTGGTGAACATTGTACTGCCTGTCTAACACTAGAGGAGTGGTTTCCAGCTCTGAAATTGTAATTTTATTAGACCTTTTGTGCTGATTTCTATCCATATCAACTTTCTGGCTTAAAAACATGTGTTTGAGCAGTTTTTGCATTGTGCAGCACTGCGGGGCTACAGATAAACTATTCCAGGTGCCAGAAAGTCAGCTCTTCAAATTTTCCCTTACAACTAGCTGGTTTCTCAGTAGTAGCACTAAAATCTGAACCCCTGTGACTAGCACTTGCTCTAGAACCTGCTGGAAAGCACTAGGAAGCCTTAAACTGATACAAGCACTCAACTCTCCTTCTCAATATGGAGAAATTAATCATAGGCACTAAACAGCCTATAATTGCAAAGTACCTTGCAAAGGTAAGGGAAAAGAGCTCTCGTACTTTACAAAAAAAAGCACCTAAACAGGCATGTCCAAGGGTCAGCTTCTGGTGATTTCACCTGTCCACCTAGTGAATCTGGGCATACTTGGGCAATGCAGCAACTGCCTCATGTACACAGACAACCCTCTCCTCCTACCACCCAACACTACAACCTGTGAGAAATGCACTTACATAGCCAAACTGGAAACAAAGCTCTCTCCAGCCAAGATTGTGCTAGACAGTCAAGAGGAGAAGGTTAGCACTTGCACTACACCTCAAGCAACACATAGCCAGCCCTTCAAAACCCACACCATTAACACTAAACCCACATATGCGGAGACCCTTAACATTAACCTGCCCAAGCAACAAGGACCTCCAGTCACAACCAAAGTGACACATAGCTCACAAAACCAGTGTGCCACCCAACAACAGCCCCCAAGGAAGGACAATGTACCCAACACTTTAGTCATAGGTGACTCTATAGTCAGGCACACTGATGTCCCACTCACCAGGCTGAACAAGGAGAAAATTACCGTCAGCTGCTTGTCGGGTGCCAGGATCCACCACATAACACATGCAGTCAAGTCATGCTACAACATGTACAAATACAACTCTGTCATTGTCCATGTTGGAGTGAATGACTTGAGACATACCTCCTTGGACTACATGAAAAGAGACATGGAAGAGCTCTCAGATTATGTGGCCCAGGCAGGTATGACCCTAGGCCTGAGTAGCATCCTGCCTTCGCCCAGAATACCACATTAAAGGACAAAATGATTGACTTCAACAATTGGCTAAGCTTCTGGTGTCATTCAAAGGGGGATCCAGTATTTGTCTGCCTGGGAAGACACGATCGACAAACCACGATGCTTTGCCAGAGATGGTCTGCACCTGTCACCCCTGGGATTCAAGTTACTGGCTAAAGCTCTTGCCACCCCTATAGTGCCTTTTTTAGGCAAGGTTCAAAGGACAAAACCACCACCGTAACAGATACAAGCATGCAAAATCTGAAGGTAATGCTACTCAATGCTAGAAGTCTAAACCTCAAAATGCACTCTCTCGAGGCACTCCTAAAAATTGAGAACATCGATATCTGTGCAGTAACTGAGACCTGGTTCAAGGCTCCAGAGAGCACCCCAACAATACCAGGCTACAACTCTTACCACACTTTTCGGCCATCAAACCTAGACTGAAACACTAAAGGTGGAGGAGTGTCCATATTCACCAAGGATATTCACACATCCAAGCTAGTTGCCCAACACAATGCATCTGAAATTCTCCAGGTGCAACTAACACTAGGTAAGACTGCAATCCAAATTGTAGCTTGCTACAGATCACCCACCATGCCACAAGATTCCCACTACACCTTTCTAAACATAATGGAAAATATTAAGATACAGCCAAACACCCTAATACTGGGTGATTTCAACTACCCTACCATTAACTGGGAAAACTACTTGTGTACCAACACCTTTGCCCAACGGTTCTTGGAATTCATAAATTCCAACGCCCTGGATCAACTAATCCATTGTCCCACCAGGGGCTCCAATATCCTAGACCTGGTAATTACCAACATGGGAGATAGATACTCCAAACCAGTGGTCACCCCCTCATTGGTCAGGTCTGACCATAAGCAAATCACCTTTGACATCCACATCCCACCCCCAGTAAGGAAACCTTTGTAAAAAAATTCTCCAAAGCCAACTTCATGCTACTCAAGTCAGAAGTGACAAACTTCATGACACCCATGCAGACGGGATCTGAAAGTTCAACTGCTGAATCCTACACTAAGGCACTGTACTAGCACATCCACTCATGCATGAATCGTGCCATCCCAAGTAGAACCAATATGCTCTCATCCAAAAAAAGGAAGCCAATCTGGTAGTCCCCTGCCATAAACAAACTTTACAACAAAAGGAAGAAACTGTTGCAGAAAAGAGGAAAATCCCAGGATGCAAAAATCTCCCTTACCAGCCTCAGTAAGAAACTGAGATCCCTCATAAAATCCTCCAAAATTAGTTACGAAAATAAAATTGCCAAAGATTCCAAAGACAACCACAAGGCATTCTATAACTATGTCAATAATCTAAATGTCAATGCTCAGATCTGCTCTGAGCTAAAACAGAATGGCATTAAATATACTAATCCCAAGGATATTGCCAATATCCTGGCAGATCGATTTAATGCCAACTTCACCCCCCTCTCACCCCCTAAAGGGCCCATCTCAATACCAAAACATTGCCAAATTCCAGTAATCATGGCCACACAGGTAGAAATTGCACTCTCCAAAGCTAAGAATACAGCATCCATGGGACCAGATGACATCCTGGGCTGTGTACTGCATGAACTACAAAATGAACTGGCACCTCACCTAAGTGTCATGTTTAATTATAGCCTCACCTTAGGCTTCTTGCCCACTGAGTGGAGCACAGTTACAGTTATCCCACTCAACAAGGGGGGATCCACTGTGGATCCCAGAAACTAACGTTCCATCAGTCTGACGAGCCTGATCTGCAAGGGCATGGAATGTATTATCATGGAACTTATAAACAAATACATTGGCAACCTTCAAACACTGGACCCCACCCAGTTTGGGTTCGTGAAGGGCCAGTCTTGTCTCTTGAACCTGATTGACTTCTTCAAATCAGTTTTCTAGAGTTGTGGACAAGGGTAAGGCAGTCCACACAGCCTAGCTGGACCTCGCCAAGGCCTTCAACACCATCCCCCACTCTGGAATCATAGATAAACTTACTAAGCTGGGCATATATCCCTATGTCACTCAATGGGTTGCAAACTGGCTTACTGACAGAACCCAGACTGTAAAAATAGCTGACTCCAAATTCAGCTCCAGACAAGTGACAAGTGGAGTACCTCAGGGTTCAGTCCTGGGACTGTTCTTGTTTGATTTCTACTTCTCTGAAGTATAGGCCAACACTAAGAGACTCCGGCTAACAAAGTTCACAGTTGACTGCAAACTGGGAGCCATTACTGAATCCCCAAATGATGTGGATATTCTAAAAAACAGCCTTACAGTAACAGATGCTAGGTGCCAGAGCCATGGGCTCAAGCTTAATGCCAAGAAAGGTATAGTTATCCCTTTTGGGAAAAAAACATGTACCCATGAATTACCACATAGGTGGCAGTACACTAAACACTGAAAGTGTGATGAGAGACTTAGGGACACAGGTAGACAGCGGTCTCACCTTTGATAACCACATCACCACAACAGTCAGGAAATCCTTCTGTGTGGCACACCTCATCACTAAGGGCTTTTCATCCAGAAAAAAGGAGGTCATTGTCCCACTGTACTCATCCCTCATTAGACCCATTATAGAGTACAACACCCCATTTAGTATGTACCTCACAAGACTTCTGCAACAGCTGGAAAGGCCACAGAAATGCCTCACTAAAAGAATCACATGCCTAAAGCAAATGCCCTATGCTGACCATCTAAAGAAATTCCAGCTTTACCCTTTGGCATATAGTCTACTCAGAGGCGATCTCTGCTTAACATACAAGGCCATGTCAAACCTTGAGCTGTTGGATATGCTCCACTTAAAGGAATCCCAATCCCTTAGAGCCACATGCTCCAGGGATCTAAACCTTGTCATCACAATAAACAAAACATGCTGGAGGGATAGGTTCTTGACCCAGAGACTCCCCATACTCTGGAATAGACTGCCCAAACATGTCAAGCAGAGCACCTCCTTGGCCCTCTTTAAAAGGAACCTTGATGACTGGATGGGAGATAGGAAATTCACCTAGGGGATCATGTCAGTCACCCTGCTAGACAGGGGTCCAGGGAAGTAAATATAGTGGGAAGAAATATTGAAGGAATTGTTATGGCTAGGCTTGTATAGGCCCTAGGGCCGATAGCCTAGTACCAACCTTTGAAATGTTTTGACCCTAATCAATCTTTCTTTGTCAAAGGCAGATCCTGTATTTTAAACCCAATTAACTTGCTTGAAAAAGTCACCAAAGCCAAGGACAATGACAATTGCCATTCCATGTATATTGCCTATCTTGACCTTTCAAAGCCTCTGATACATTTCCCCACCATTGTCATTACTGATAAACTGACAAGTAACATTTTTCCATCTGTTTTTCTGCTATTTAGCCTAGGCTCAAGACCTATGCCTAACTAAGTTTGAAGATGATTGCAAACCTGGGGCAGCCCTCATTTCTACAATGGGTAGTCAGCTGCACAACATATGTCAACAGAGGTTGATTATGCTAACTCCTGGTGTACCAACTATAGTCTCAAACTAAATAATAAAACATATAGTGTGGTTCTATTTTGGAAACAGAAATTCTCAATCTGACCTTAAATCAGTGGGTCTATATTAAATGAACGAAGTTTTATAACTTTGAATACCATATGATCAACACCATATGGTTGAAGATATAGGTTCATAGGTTCATAGGTTCATACTAGGCTATCTGCCCGAGGGCATTTACAAGCCTAGCCCATAGTTTTGTGGCTTACGCCACCCCTTTAGTATGGGGAACTATACCCATTATTTTGCTGTGCCTCTGTCGAGCAGTGACACTGAGGTAATCCCTGGGGTATATCTGCGATCTCCCATCCATTGGTCAAGATTTCTCTTGAACAAGGCCAGCAAGGTGCTCTGCCTCACATATACCGGGATTTTATTCCACAGCATAGGGAGTCTTTGGGTGATGAATCTATCCCTCCAGCACGTCCTATTAATAGCCATGTCGAGGTTTAAGTCTCCCGCCCTTGTGGCTCTGACGGATCTAGATTTTTTGAGGTGCAGCATATTCATTAAATCTGGGTTTGACATGGCCTTGTATGTTAGGCAAAGGTCACCTCTGAGCAAGCGGTAAGTGACTGAATAGAGCTGGAGTTCTTTCAGTCGGGCAGCATAGGACAGATGTTTGAGACCCTTTATCCTTTTAGTGAGGAACTTTTGTGGCCTCTCCAGCTGCTGCAAGTGTCGGGTCAGATATATTCCGAATGGGGCATTGTACTCAATCATTGGTCTGATGAGTGATGAGTATAGGGAGACTATGACCTCCCTTGATCTAGATGAGAATCCCTTCATGATAAGGTGGGCAATGTAGAAGGTCTTCCTAACTACTTTAGCTACATGGGTGTCGAATGACAGACTACTATCAACCTGGGTCCCCAGGTCCCTGATAACTTCTTCTGTGCTCAGTGGATTGCCACCTATTTGGTAGCTAGGGTAACCTTGTTTTTCCCGAAGGGTATGACTATGCATTTTTTGGCATTTAACTTTAGGCCATGGCTCTGGCACCAGTTATCCGTTTCTGTGAGACCCTTCTGAAGGATATCTGTGTCAGATGTGTTTTCTACTATGGCGCCCAGTTTGCAGTCATCTGCAAACTTTGTCAGCCATAACCCTCCTGTGTTTGCTTGTACTTCGGAAAAGTAGATGCCAAACAAGAGTGGGCCCAGGACTGAGCCCTGTGGTACACCACTTGTGACAGGCTTTGAGTCTGACATGGCACCAGCAACTCTGACCCTGTGGGTTCTGTCACTCAGCCAGTTTGCAACCCATCTTGTGATGTATATAAAACTTAGAATAGTTAAAAATGAAAAAAGAAAAAAAGTAACCTAATGGGTTAAAGCAGGGGGGCAAGCCCCCCTGCACCTCCATACTCCCCACTCTTTAAATACACCAACTCCGAGATCGCACTGCAGTGCAGTAAAGGGAAGTCTTCCATTTACCGCATTATAGTGTGGTCTCGGAGTTTCACCCCTGCCTACAACTCTTCATTTAGGGTTTATTGTTTTATTTGCTTTCACTATTCAAAGTTTTATAACCTCGACCATATAGTGTCGCTCATATGGTATTTGAAGTTCTAAAACTTCATTCATTTAATATAGACCCATATCAATGACACCCCCTACAAACTGGCACAGTTAACAGAGCCCTGGGTACCTATACAGACAACACACTACAATTTGACTGTCTTGTTTCCTCCATGATTCTGCAATCATTCTGTTCATCCCCGGTAGTCTGCAACAACATACCTTCTAGATCAAAATACTCATCGGTTATCAGACCTGTTATTTTTTTTCTTTTTCTTAAACACCTTTATTGAATTATCACTTGTGACTGAGGCAAACTTTCATTCATATAAAATAAATCAAACCATATTATCAAGTTTACATTTATACATCACATATGTTGTTGTATATCATATAATTTAAGCAACATTAAATAAATTATTCAGTGGCTGCCTGCTCATAAACCTCATTCCTCCTCCAAACCTTTTTTCTGCATGAATTATTCTAAAAATTTCCATTTTTTTAAACACAAAATGTCTTTATTAAATTATAAGTTATGACGTAGGCAATCATACAGTTATATAAATAAAAATAAACTATATTGACATATTTTAGTTGCAAACATTATGTATCACTTAGGATCATTGTCAAACATTACACAGCTCATTCAAATCCTACCATTTTTAAAGCTCATTCCTCCTCCAAAACATTATTCTGCATGCATTGTTCCCACAATTCATATTTTATTGTATATAATTTGCACTTCTTTCTAAATATCTCATTTCCAGTTGTTTTATCTCTGTTACTATATTCACTACTTCTAGCTTCTAGTAGAGCTGGTTTAGACTTTGATTTCTATTTTCCAGTAATTGTTTTTTTGGCAGCTACCATAATTATACTCAGCAATACCTTAATGTCTAGGCAATTCCAATTCTGTATCAAAACTCAAAAAAAGTATTCCCTTAGTTACACCAATTTGCTCAGCCAGTAGTTCTGATAGAGTAGTCTGCAGTGAACTTATAAAGTCTGCCACTCATCACACTTCCAATAAATATGTTCTCAATTACCTATGACACCCATTATTGACTCTAACATCCCCTTTGGCATATACCACTGTAAATACCTTGCCCAACACAAGATACTCCAAAGATTTTGGACCAACAAAATCACAGGAATTAGGACTTTTAGATACTCAAATAGACTATCTTCCCTCTCCCTCTTCTCAGGCATTTAGAGAGTCTTTCATGATGATCTCTGCTTAATCTTTTCTGCCATGAAAAACCTTGGCCTATTCAACCTCCTTCACCATTATAAATACAATGGTTCTTAAGATACTTGCAGAAAGAACATTGATTTCGATGAGCAAATAAGTAGTAAGTGAATAGAAGGACAGGTTATTAACACAGTGCATTCCCCACCTTTGGCACAAGCTTCCGTTTAGAGCAAGCTTCCCTTACACATGGGACATTATGATTACTCAAGGTTTTTATGCTAAATACAGTGTTAGTGACTCATCTGACTCATCTGAGTAATTAAGCACTTTTGGATATTACATTTATGAATGCTGAAGTGCCTGAAAGATTTACAAATAAGTTTGAATTGAAGAAAAAAATAACATACAATGAATATACACTCTTGAATAAGACTGTCAGGAAAAGAAAGCTAATTATTATGCTATCTTGATCTCTGAAGACATAACTTTTCTGAGTGATAAAGTCAAACATATTGTTGAAATAAAAAATGTTTTAGTCAAAGGGAATGTGGAATGAAAAGTTTTTGTGAACTTAAAAGTTGAAAATAATCAGGTAGTAGATTTGGAAAATGTGGCAAACATCATTGGGTTATGGGAACTTTGCATTACATAGTACAACCCAAAGCATGTTATTTATTTCTTTTTTTTTTGGAAAAGAGGAGCATTTGATTCAGCAGTGTAAAATCTGCAAGGCAATGCATGAGGAACATAGGATGAGAATATAGGGTAGAGATAATTAAAGGCAGAAAATGTGTGTGAAATCAACAGAATAGAAATCTGGAAATAAGTCACTGGAAGTTTTACATTTTATAAGGTGAAAGAAGTGATATGAGAGATAGCAGTGTATCATTAGCACAAATAGATATAGGACTAGGAGAACCCAAAACATATACTGCATCTGGGTTGGATGAAATAGGTTGCATTATTAGCTGCTTTCAAATGAATTGTAAATGGCATTGAATTAATGGTATGATAAAGTGTCATATGAAATAAAAAAGCATGAGAAAAGTGATACAATTTATTGGGGAAAAGGGAGATAGGATGCATCTACAAAACTGGATGTCAATAGCTTTATGTCAAAATAACTATCAAAGATTGATGAAGGGTGTCTAAGGTGATGAAGTGAACAATACTGAAAGAAACGTATGGCATATAGAAAAAGACCCAAGAGAATTGTTAATAATAATAATAATAATAATAATAATAATAATAATAATAAAGGGGTTGCCACAGCGGAACTCCGGTCCGCTAATGATTGGCAGTTGATTTTTACTTACCGACTTGCTAGGCCTGATGCAAAACCTTCAACGAAGGTACGCCCATTCACGCATGTCTCCACGCAGAAGACGCTCCAGCTGAGAATCGAACCGGACAGCGTCTTACTGTGAGGCGACAACGCTACCGCAGCACCACCACCGCGGGATAATAATAATAATAATAATAATAATAAAGGAAGTTGTTGGGGATGTAGTAAAATGAGATAAAGAAAATATTAAACTGCACTATAATGAATGTACTTGGTAAAGTTAGTCACAACTGCTTATGGGAGGTTTGGCAGAAGCATGTTTTTGGAGAGCTCAGGAAGCATTTAGAGAAAACATATAAAGTTAAAAGAAAAGGGACATTATTTAATGGTCATTTTCGGGAAGAAATAAGGATGCAGAGTGGCTTAAACCAATATTATCTTCAGAGTGGGCCTCCATTTGCCTTGTTAATGAATTATAACAATGATTCAAACAAAATGAAGGAGAAGTCAAGGGACATGTGAGGAAGTAGCAGGTGTTTATCTTCCAGTAATGTTTTCTTGTGCAGATGACAGTATTTTAATTATGAAGAATGAAAGCTGGATGAAAGAAAAAATAAGGTAATTTATGATGAGTTGGGGAAAATAAACTTTAATTTGAAAATAGAAAAACATAAAAGTTTTAGGGACCCAATAAAGATAGGAGGCATTTACTTTACAAATAAATATATTTTTAGGAATTATATTTGGAGAGAAAGAGTGTATTGTGAAAGGTTTTAAGAGAGACTAGAGAAGGGCAGTAAAATAGCAAAGGTAGACGTAATGCAAATTAGCATTCATTTAAAATGCGTATTTGTTCAATGCAGTTGTTATTGAGTTACTTAACTGTTGGGCAGGGGTGTTTACTCCTACTAACCTAGAAAAGAATATGTAGGCTTTTTTTTTTTCTAGGTTTCTAGACTTAATTCAATAAAAAGTGGGTTTGTGTATAATGATTATAAGCAGGAAATGTTAAAACTGATAAATTATGTTGTATTTTTGTTTTAATGTCAAAGTCAAAGTAAACTTTATTGTCATTTAGAACTGCACACATGTAGCCCAAATGCAATTTTGTGCATCAGCTCAATTCTTGAGATTACAAGGGAAAGTGAAACAAAGCATACAAGTAGAGGAATAAACATAACTAACAAATACAATACTACCCCAATACAAGCAAGAAAGAGCAGATACATTTACCAACACTCATATACGAAAAAGAATACCCTCCCTTGAGTTAAATTAACTACATTGTTTAAAGTAATACAAAACAGACTACAGATTGAAATGCCAAAGTTATTTGTCTAATATTTATTTATTTATTTACATTTGTTTACTGGGAAATTCTAACTGGACACAGGTCCTTTTCCAGTGGAAGCCTGGGCAGAAAAGCTCCACAGAACAATTAAATGAACAGCAGATACATGAAGAACAACTGAATATACATACAACTGCAAATAATACATACTGCAGCAAACATTGGCTATACATACAATATGAAATATAGTAATAAACAGATATACAAATATCTAGCTAGGAAAAAGGTAGGATGTATATACAGACAGCATATCAATAGTAATATTACACTTAAGTGGGTTAAATAATACTAACTATGGATATAATAAATAAATATTGCACTTACTTGGAATATATGTTAAATATGTATTGCACAAATAAATAAAAATTGACATATTATGTGTGCAGACCCCTGGGACTAGTGTCTGAGTTCAGAAGTCTAATCACTGTAGGGTAGATACTGTTACTGAATCTTGTAGTCTTGCAGCAGATGGTGTAATATCTCCTGCCCGATGCCAGATGCTTTAACAGTCCGTGCACAGGATAAGTGTTGCCCTGTATTATTTTGGTGACCTTTCAGATGCAGAATAAAGATATTGTATCGATGGAAGACTGGAAGCTGTTACCTTCTCTACATCCCTCACCACTCTTTGTAGCGCCTTCCTTTCTGTAACTGTGCAGCTTCCAAACCACACTGTGGTTGCAGTTGCAGGTGAGGATGCTCTATACACTGTGAAGTTGCAGGTGAGGATGCTCTCTATTGCACCTGTACTGAAGGTGGAGGGAATATGAGGAGGAAGCTTAGCTTTTTTTCAGCCTTCTTAAAAATTAGACACTTTGTTGTGCTTTCCTGACTAGTGGGCTGGTGTTTCCTGACCACAGAAGAAACTCTGACATGTGTACACCCAGGACATTTGTACTGTTACCCCTCTCTGTACTCTCAGCATTGATCCTGAGTGCTGGGTGGTTTGTTCTCCTTTTCGTGAAGTTGATGATAATCTCTTTGGTCTTGCTTACATTCAGGTTAAGGTTGCTCCTCTTGCACCAACTGATCAGAGATGCCACGTCCTCTGTACACTCTTTCATCCTCCTTTGTGATGAGCCCCACAGCTGTGGTGTCATCAGCAAACTTGATGATATGGTTGGACTTGTGCTTAGCATAGCAGTCATGGGTCAGGATGGTGAATAACAGTGGGCTGAGAACACATCCCTGTGGAACCTTGTTGTGTTCTTACCCAAAAATGCTCTCTGTGGTTTCTCAATCAGGAAGCCCAGGATCCAGTTACAAAGATGTTTACTGATTCCTAAATGTACCAGTTTTTCTATCAGCTGCATTGGTACCACTGTATTAAATGCAGAGCTGAAGTCTATGAACAGCATCCTCCTATAGTTGTCTTTGCCCTCTAAATGCTCAAGGGAGATGTGCAGTGCTACTGATATGACATCATTCGTCGATCGGTAGCTTTGTGCACAAACTGCAGAGTGACAAAATGAGGAAGTAGGCATGATGAAAGATGCTTTTTGATCAGTTGCTCAAAACATTTCATAACAGTTTATGTCAGAGTGACTGGTCTGTAGTCGTTTGGGCTGGAGGGAGTGGTTTTCTTAGGCAGTGGGATGATGTTAGCTTCCTTGCTGCATGAGGGCACTTTTGCCATGGCAAAAGAGGTGTTAAATATTTCCTTGAGCACTGTGCATAGTTGATCTGCACAGCCTTTTAACACCTTGCCCAGTATGTTGTCTGGCACAGCAGCCTTCCTGGAGTTCGCTCTCCTTAGCTCTCTTCTTACCTCCTCGGTGCTGAAGCTGAGTACTGCATCCTGGAGTTCGCTCTCCTTAGCTCTCTTCTTACCTTCTCAGTGCTGAGGCTGAGTACTGCATCCTGGAGTTCGCTCTCCTTAGCTCTCTTCTTACCTCCTCGGTGCTGAGGCTGAGTACTGCATCTTTTTCATCAGTGGGTAGTTTTAGTGCCAACCTGTTGTTTCTTTCCTCAAATCTACCAAAGAAGATGCTCAAACTGTCCAGGAATTTGCTGCTGTCCTCACACTGTGCTAACCTGATTTTGTAGTCAGTGATCTCCTGTATGCCTTGCCATAGTCTCCTTGCATCCCTCATGTCTTCAAAGTGGCTCTGTACCTTTCTTCCATACTCTCTCTTAGTTTCCTTTATACCCCTCCTCTGATTATCTCTTGGTATACTTAGGGCTGCTTTATCCTTAGCCCTAATGTATTAAATATGTTCCACATTCAGTGTTGAAGAAATTCAAACTCAGGACTCCAAGAGGCCATATAAGAGTCTGCAAACAGACCAGGTATATAAACAAAATTTCTATACTTTTTATCTATCAAGGACTTGAGGAGTTTAACACTGTGAACTTCCCTCGTGTATTTAGGAGCAGAGTTCCATAATATTTGTGATCTATGATAAAAATATCACCGTTAACTGATATTTTAAGATCCGGCAGTCTCACATCAAGGTTATTATTCTTGATACTGATATTAACCCCAAAGATATAACACAAATGAGGCTGCTAATGCCCCATTTCTTAGTGATTTATATACAAGAATCAAGTTATGTCTCAAAAACCTTTAACCGACTGAGGACAAAGAAAGAGTCTCCAATCTATTTATAGTCAAGGTTTTATAGTCCTCTCACTTTAACCATCTTCTGGATTCTCTCAAGTCTGTAACAACCAAAAGACCCACAGTATTTTATAATAGGCCATATGGTAGAGATAAAAATCAGGATCAAGACTTTTTTCTGTTTACTACTGACAGTTCTCAAAATGTCATTTAAAAGACAATAAAACGTCCTCATCACTATCCTGATATGATCATCAAAGTCCAAAGCATTGTCCACCATTTATCCTAGATCTCTCACTGAACTTACAGAGTTCAAAATTTCATTATATAAAGAACAGGGATATTGTTTATTTCCAGACACAAAATGTATCACATTACATCTTTTGGCATTCGATTGCATCCTATTTTTGGTAATCCACCTGAATAGCATCTCTAGATAATTTTGCAATTTATTATGATCATACATATTTGTAGCTACCTTTAGTGTTATCAGCAAATTTATTTAGCCAAGTGCTATAACTTACAAGGAACCCAGACATCATAGCCCAAGTAACATAGGGGCAAGTACAGATCCAGGAGGACCCTCAAATCAACATTTCTTATTTTTGAAAAATAATACCCTATTCTCACTCTAAATTTCCTTCCTAATGGCCAATTTGTTATCCATTGTACAATATAGATATTATGTGCATTATGGGAAATGAAAAGAAATGTGGAGTGTGTTTCACTAGAAAAATAAGAACAAAAACAAACTTTGCTCTATGGTTAACCCAATGCACCTGTAAACTAATGCTTAAATGAGACAGCGCCTGGAAAACCTAGAAAAAAACAAACTCCCATTACTATCTCCAAACCTACAGAGAACTTAAGAAGCTAACCAAGAAACAAGTTGATCTGGACAAAAAAAAGTACTATAAAGAAAACACTACATAACCCCAACTCCAACCTCAAAAATTTTGCAATAGTATCAACAAACTCTTACATCCAGGCAACCCTTCTACCCCCAGCTCCTGTCTTCTCAGCTCACTGACAGACACTGCCTCCTTTTTTAATTCCTTCTTCATTGATTCTACAAAAAAAGTTAACTAAACCTAACAACACTTCCCTATCCCCTTCTGACCCCTTTCCCTCTACCAATGTCACCCAGTTTTTTCTTCAACCTGTCTCTACTGCATACATCAAATCTCTTCTTACCAAACTGAAAACTTTCTCCCCCTCTGCTGACAGCTTACCTCCTCTGTTCCTTCAAATCACAGCTAACTCTGTTGCACATCCAGTCTCCATATTAGTAAACAGGTCATCTCAAGAGAACACAGTCCCCAATATCCGGAAAAAAAAATCCTGTCATACCCTTCCACAAAGGTGGCAATTCAACAGAACCAACTTACTACAGACCTATCACCATACTATCCCCCTTATCCAAAATTCTAGAAAAATGTATTCATAAAAAGCTTCTCAAACACATCATATAAAACAACCTGTTAACTCCCAACACGGTTTCCATTCTCACCACCGCACCTCTACAGCTCTCATTTCATTTCCACAGAATACTGCCAAAATACAGGACAATAACAAACTAGTCTTATGCCTCTTCCTTGACCTATCTAAAGCCTTCAACACTGTTTCCCATGCCCTACTACTCTCAAAACTTTCTTCCCTTAACCTCTCCTCTTCTACTATACTGTGGTTCTCCAGTTACCTCTCCAACAGATTCCACTCGGTCAAATGGCTTTCTGCCTCCTCCCCCTTCCTCCCAATCCAAACAGTTGTCCCCCAAAGGTCAATCCTTGCACCTCTCCTTTTTAATATCTTTACAAATAACTACAAAAGCCTTTTTTATCTGGATTTTTATTTTTTGTTTTGGGTTTCTCCTACTGGTGCCTTTTTTATTTGGATTATTGATCTTTACAAATAACCTACACATTTCCTTTTCAAACTCCTCACTAATACAATACGCAGACAACTCCACTATTATCTTGTGCTCTGATAACCTTCCCTGCCTTCGTGCTCTTACTCAGGGTTCTCTCATTTCAGTCAAAAAATGGCTGACCAATAATAGGTTCATAGGTTCATACTAGGCTATCTGCCCTAGGGCATTTATAAGCCATTTTAAATTTATTTTGCTATGTATACTGTGCCTCTGTCTAACAGTGACACAGAAGTGATACGATCTCCCATCCACTCATCAAGATTCCTGTTGAAGAGAGTCAATGAGGGACTCTGCCTAACCTGGACTGGGATTTTATTCCAGAGTGAAGTTATGAATCTGTCCCTCCAGCATGTCCTTTTTATTTCAGTACTGAGGTTCAAGTCTCTGTCCATTAATTCCAGGTTGGACATGGCTTTATGGCACAGATCACCTCTGAACAGGCGGTATGCCACTGAGTAGAGCTCATATGGCATCTGTTTGAGCCCTTTGATCCTCTTGGTGAGGTACTTTTGGGGTCTTTCCAGTTGCTGCAGGTGTCTGGTAAGTACATCCCAAAAAGGGCATTGTACTCAATTATGGGCCTGATGAATGACCTCCCTGATCTAGATGTGAATCCCTTCATGATTAGGTGGGCTATATAAAATGTTTTTCTAACCACTTTGGCCGTGGTTGTCAAATGAGAGATTGCTATCAACTTGGGTCCCCAGGTCCCTAATTACTTCTTCTGTACTTAATGGATTACCACCTATGTGGTAATTTTTTTGCCAAAGGGATGACTATACACTTTTGTCATTTAGCTTGAGGCCATGGCTCTGGCACCAGTTGTCTGTTTCTATGAGGCCCTTTTGGAGGATGCTTGTGTCGACTGAAGAGTCGATTATGGCGCAGTCGATATTGCAGTCATCGTTGGCCTGTACAAATATATACCAAACAAGAGAGGTCCCAGGACTGAGCTTTGTGGGACACCACTTGTAACTGGTTTGGAGTCTGACATGGCTCCAGCAATTCTAACCATGTGGGTTCTGTCCTTGAGCCAGTTTGCAATCCATCTAATGACATAGGGGTTTATATTTAAGCTGTGAGCTTATATAATTCCCGAAGTGGGTATTGTATCAAAGGCTTTTACAGGTAGGCTGTGTGGACCACCTTCACCTCATCAATGGCCTTGGTGACTGTTTCAAAGAAATCAACCAGGTTTAAGAGGCAGGATCTGCCTTAACAAAAACTAACTGGGTAGGATCCAGTGTCTGTAGGTCCCCAATATCTTTATTTATGAGGTCCATGATGATCCTTTCCAAAGCTTTGCAGACCAAGCTAGTCAGGCTTGTGGGGCTATAGTTTTCAGGATCCGAGCACCACACCTTTGTGGAGAGGGACCACATATCTTGTAGTAAGGCTGAGATTGAACAGTAGTTTTATGTTTGGGTTTAGCTCTTCTTGGAGTTCATGTAGGATGCAGCCGGGACACCATCTGGTCCCATTGATGCTGTGTTTTTGCTTTGGACCTGAGCATCTGAGATGTCAGAACCTGTCAGCTAGGATGTTGGCAATGTCTGTGGGTTTTTTGTCATTTTGGACTAATTCTGAGCATATCTGGGAATTACCACCCAGGTTTGTGATTATCCTTAGTGTGCCTTAGACAATTTTATGTGTGCCCGTAGTTTTTGCTAATACTGATCAGTGATGCCTTCCCTTTTTGGGATTTTGCTCTATCATTTAGTAGCTTCCTCCTTCTATTGTATAGTTTGTTTATGGCTGATGTCCACCAGACAGGACATCTGCCTTTGGAGTCTTGGTTTTATCTGGGATCACATGATCCATGCATTCCTGAAGGTGTTCCACCTCAGTTTTGAGAAGTTTTTCAATGTGGTTTTCTGGGCAGGATGTGAATATCCAGTGAGATTAGTTTATGGTCTGATCTTACCAGTGAGGATACACTTCTGGTCTGGAGCATAGAGTCCCCATGTTGGTGATGATCAGGTCCAGTATGTTTTCCCTTTGTGGGAGTGGTAACAAGTTGTTCCATAGCATTTGAGTTTATAAATTCTAGGAACCTTTGGGCTAGGGTGTTGGAGCTTGTTTGGAGAGACCTTCATATTTTCCAGTGTTCTCAGGAAGGGGTTCCTGGGTTTGGGAGGGTGGTCTGTAGCAGGCTATAAACTGGAAGGCAGCTTTACCCAGTGTTACTTGCACATCGCTAGTCTCTGATGCTTCGTGCTTTGCCACCAACCTGGAGGTGTGGGTATCTTTGATGGCATGGTATGACCTGGTAGTGCTGGGGTGCTCTCGGGAGCTGAACCCCAGGTTTCTGTTACTGCAGAATGTCGATGTTCTCCATATGCTAAGGAGAGTTTGCGTACATCTTGAGGTTTAGACTTCTGGCATTGAGAAACATTACTCTTAGTTTCTTATCCCTTGTGATACCTATGGAGGTGGGTTTGTCCTAATCTGCTACTTCTCAATCCTAAAATGCAAAACTTCTACTCTTCCTCCCCAAATCACTACAGCAACACAAAAATGCTTTCACAGTATTGTCTCTTAATAATACACTTATCTCTGATGAACCACATACTAAACTTCTGGGTGTGATCATAGATGACCAACTAAAGTTTGACATACATATTTAGCAAGCCATCAAAAAGACAGACCAAAAACTTGGTCTGTTATGCAGACATAAAAAATACCTCGCTATTAACACCAAATGTTCTCTAGCACAGGCTTTCCTTCTCCCAACCTTACTTTATGCAGCCCCATATTCTCAGTCTAATCTATTAGCTAAACTTGAAACCACCTACAACAAAATAGCAAGATTTGCTGCCAACCATCTCTATTGCTCTCATCACTGCATAGCTTTAAAAAAATCTACAATGGCTTGAGCTCCAGAACCAATTCCTTCTCCCCCAACTCCACCTTACACACACACTATCTTAAATCAGTCCTCCCACTGTCCTGCCCTCACGGACCTCATCACTCCCTACTCTCCTAAGTGTAACCTACGCAACACAGGCCTACACCTCTTAGACATCTACAACCCCAATAAAAATAGTGGTAAACTTTTATACAGCCACTCTGTTGCCGATGCCTGGAACAAACTTCCCCTTTCTCTAAGAACAAACAGCAACTTCCTTAACTTCAAAAAACTTCTAAAGGACTTATTTACTAATTCCTGGACCTGTCCTTGACCTGCTCCAACCTAAAATGACTCCGTCTCCTCTTACCCTTCCCCTCTCAGCTCTCACACTTTACCACAACTACTCATTTGAGGTCTTTATGATATTTTGCCAGCCTTGAATTTCTCTCTGATGGTAATTGTTAGATAGAATCTAACTTTGTATTATATTTTATATACATAATATGTACCATGGCTGTTTAAACCCTCAATATTACTCATGTAATCTAACATGTTCACTTGCATTCTGTTTTTTCTGTGTATATACACTTATATGTTAATATTCATAGGTTCATAGGTTCATAGGTAGATACTAGGCTATCTGCCCTAGGGCATTTATAAGCCTAGCCAGAGTGTATTTGGCTTCCGCCTCCCTACTAGATTAGCCTACTGTGCCTCTGTAAAGTAGGTCACAGAAGATACCCTTTTAAGATTAGTTTACTGTGCCTCTGTCTAGCAGGGACACAGAAGAGATCCCAGGGGTGAATTTGCGATTTCCCATCCACACGTCCAGATTTTGCTTGAAGAGGGTCAGCGAGGGGCTATGTCTGATATGAACTGGGATTCTATTCCAGAGTGAGGGGAGCCTCTGGGAAATGAATCTGTCCCTCTAGCATGTCCTATTTATTTTTGTGCTGAGGTTTAGGTCCCTGGAGGGTATAGGGACTTGGATTTTTTGAGGTGGAGCATGTCCATTAATTCTGGGTTTGACATGGCTTTGTACGTCAAGCATAGATCGCATCTGAGTAGGCAATAAGCAACTGAGTAGAGCTGGAGTTTCTTTAGTCGAGCTGCATAGGACATCTGTTTGTAGCCCATGATCCTCTTGGTGAGGTACTTTTGGGGTCTCTCCAGTTGCTGCAGGTGTCGGGTAAGGTACATCCCAAAAGGGGCATTGTATTCAATTATGGGCCTGATGAATGACGAGTAGAGGGGCACAATGACCTCTCTTGATATAGATGCAAACCCTTTCATGATAAGGTGGGCTATATAGAAGGTCTTTCTAACCACTTTGGCAAGTGATTATCAAAGGAGAGATTACTATCTATGTTGGTCCCCAAATCTCTAATTACTTCTTCCGTACTTAATGGATTACCACCTATGTGGTAATTTGTGGGCACCTTGTTTTTCCCAAAGGGGATGACTATGCACTTTTTAGCATTTAGCTTGAGGCCGTGGCTCTGGCACCAAGCATCTGTCTCTGTGAGACCCTTTTGGAGGATGCTTGTGTCAGCTGGAGATTCGATTATGGCCCCCAGTTTGCAGTCATCTGCGAACTTTGTCAGCCATAATCCCCCCCGTGTTAGCCTGAACCTCAGAGAAGTATATACCAAACAAGAGAGGTCCCAACACTGAGCCATGTGGGACGCCACTTGTAACTGGTTTGGACTCGGACATGGCACCTGCGATTCTGACCATTTGGGTTCTATCTTTGAGCCAGTTTGTAACCAACCTTGTGATATAGGGGTTGATATTTAAGCTGGTAAGCTTATTTATGATGCCCAAGTGTGGTATTGTGTCGAAGGCTTTTGTGAGGTCCAGGTAGGCTGCGTGGACTACCTTGCCCTCATCTATGGCTTTGGTAACTGTTTCAAAGAAATCAACTAGGTTTAAGAGGCAAGATCTGCCCTTAACAAAGCCAAATTGGGTAGGGTCCAGTGTCTGGAGGCTCCCATTGTCTTTGTTTATGAGTTCCATGATAATACGCTCCATAGCTTTACAGACCAGACTAGTCAGGCTTATGGGGCGATAGTTTCCGTGGTCCGTTGAGGCACCACCTTCGTGGAGTGGGACCACTGTAGCTGTACGCCATTCTTTGGGTACATATCCTGTAGTAAGGCTAAGTTTGAACAGTGACTTAATGTGAGGGTTCAGTTCTTCTTGGAGCTCATGTAAGACACAGCCTGGGACACCGTCCGGTCCCATAGATGCTGTGTTTTTTGCTTTGGAGAGGGCAGCTTTCACCTGTGCATCTGTGATGTCAGGGAGGTTACATTCAGTTGGGATAGGCATTTGCTCCTTTGGGGAGGAAGGGGGGGAGAAGTTTGCACTGTATCTGTCTGCCAGGATGTTGGCTATGTCTGTAGGTTCGATATATTTTGTACCGTTATGCAACAATTTAGAGCATATCTGGGAGTTTCTGCCCATGTTCCTGACATAACTAAAGAAGGCATTGTGATTATCTTTAGTGTCTAGGGCAATTTTTCTTTTGAAGCTGGCCTTTGATGATTTTATGAGGGATCGAAGTTTCTTGCTAATACTGATCAGAGATGCCTTCCCTTTTTGGGATTTTGCTCTGTAATGTAGTAGCTTCCTCCTTCTGTTGTATAGCTTATTTATGGCTGGGGTCCACCAGACCGGTCTCCTGTTTTTGGAGGAGTGAGTCTTTGTTTTATTTGGGATAGCACGATCCATGCATTCCTGCAGGTGCTCATAGAATGCATTTGTAAAGGATTCTGCGGATTGGGCTGTATTATCCTCTGGCCCAGGGGCATTGAAGAATTTCACCTCAGTCTTGAGAAGTGCAAAGTTGGCTTTTGAGAAATTCTTTACAGTGATTTCCTTGGCTGGGGGTGGGGACGGGATATGGATGTCCAGGGAAATTTGTTTTTGGTCTGATCTTACCAATGATGGGTTTACCTCTGGTGTGGAACATAGATTCCCCATGTTGGTGATGACCAGGTCCAATATGTTATTCCCTCTTGTGGGATGGTGACCAGTTGTTCCATTGCGTTAGAGTTTATAAATTCAAGGAACCGTTGGTCGAGGGTGTTTGGGCTTGAGTAGTTTTCCCAGTCAATGCTTGGGTAGTTGAAGTCACCCAATAACATAGTGTTTGGAGAGACCTTCATATTCTCCAGTGTTCTCAGGAATACCAAGTGGGGTTCCTGTAATAGGGAGGGTGTTCTGTAGCAGGCTACAAACCAAAAGGCAGTTTTGCCCACTGTTAGTTGTACATGGATGGTTTCCGATGCTTCGTGCAGTACCACTAACCTAGAGGTGTAGGTATCTTTGATGAATATAGATACTCCCCCCTCCTTTTGTGCTTCGGTCCGAGTTTTGGAGCCAAAATGCATGGTATGAGTTATAACCTGGTAGTGCTGAGGTGCTCTCAGGAGCCTTGAACCAGGTTTCTGTTACTGCACAGACATCGATTTTCTCCATACTGAGGAGAGCCTCGAGTGCGTGCATCTTGAGGTTTAGACTTCTGGCATTGAGTAGCATTACCTTTAGTTTTTTTATCCTTGGGTTGTCTATGGAGGTGGGTTTGTCCTTTGAGCCTTGCTTAAAAGGCACTATGGGGTGGCAAGAGCCTTGGCCAGTATCTGAAAGCCTAAGGGTGACAGGTGCAAGCCGTCCCTAGCGAAGCAACGTGGCTTGTCGAGCTTGTCATCCCAGGCTGACAGACACTGGATCCCCTTTGAATGACACCAATACTTTAGCCAGTTGTTGAAACTGATCATTTTGTCTTTATACTGTGGTATCATTCCTGGTGAGGGCAAGATGCTACTCAAGGTCAGGGTCATACCAGCCTGGGCTACATGGTCAGAGAGCTCCTCTATGTCTCTTTTCATGTAGTCCAGGGAGGTACATCTCAGGTCATTCACACCAGCATGGACAATGACAGAGTCATACTTGTACTTGCTTTGGAGTGACCTGAGTGCTTGCGTTATGTGGTGGATCCTGGCACCCGACAGGCAGCTTACAGTGACCTTCTCCTTGTTCAGTCTGGTGAGCGGGACGTCAGTGTGCCAGACAATACAGTCCCCTATAACAAGTGTATTTGGTGTGTTGTTTGGCCTTAAGGGCTGTGACTGTGAGGCACACTGATTTTGTGAGATATGTGATTCATGGGTATTGTTGAGGGGTGGCTGTTGCTTGGATATCTGCTTAGGAGGTCTTTGCTGTTTAGGCAGATTTTTATTTAGAGCCTCCGAGTATGTTTTTGTGTGTTTATGTGTTGGGTATGCAGATGCAATAGGTCTGTGTGAGACTGGATTTGTGGTGTGGGTGGTTACCTTTTCCTCCTGACTGACTGTGCCAGTCTTGGGTTGAGAGATCTCTGCCTCCAGTTTGGCTGTGTAACTGCATCTCTCACATGTATTAGAGTTTGTTGGAAGGAGGAGAGGGTTGTCTGTGTACATAAGGCAATTGTAACATTGCCTCAAAATTCCCAGATTTACCAGCTGGACTGGAGGGTAACCTTGAAACTGACCCTTGGACATACCAGATTAGTATAGGGAACTGCTTTTTACTGATCAGATTAGGGAAGGGAACTGATTTTTCACTTGATCAGGAAGGACCAATCAGGAGTCTAATACTTATGAGAAGTCAAGGAGGGTGTAGTGCTTTAGTTAGATAATGTTTCCTTATAAGAGCTGAGCAAGTGCAGGGCTTTAGAAAGAGAATAGAGTGATTACTTTGAGAGTTTGAACAGTTCTAAGGGAAAAAGTGAAGAGCAGACTTTGTGGAGCCTGGAATACTTTAAACCTGTTTAGGCGACGCTGCCCAACGCTGCTCAGTGTGCAAAACCGCGCAAAAAGAGAGTTGTAGGGTTTTAAGAGAGAGAAATCAGGGAGTTTAGAATTGACCCAAAATGGCCAATAAAACTACAGCTTCTAGGTAGTAATCACTCCTCCAGGGACAGGCAGGCTGTTCAGTGTTAACTACTCCCACTGGTGAACACAGAGACTTCCCTTTAGCCCAAGCAAGCACTGGCCTTCTAGAAACTTCCAAACAGTTCAGAACAGCAAATCTGTAACTGAACTTTCTTAACTTTCAGAAAGTGGGAAAAAAGCAAGATTTTTTTTTTCTTTTTGTTGTAGTTTAAAGGTAGCAGAGATACACAAGCAGCAAAATAATCACAACAGTGCAATAAATGACCCCACACTTGAGTGCTAGGCCAAAATCAGGTAAAATGCAGTTTTTAGAGAAAAAAACGATTTTAAATTAAATGCAACACAGGAAATGCAGTAAACAGGCTCTAGATGTGTTCCAAGTACTGTTACTGTTACAGATATAAACTTTAGCAAGCCGGAAAATGCCAAAAAATAGGCGGCAAAGCAGTAAAACTTAACAAAAAATCAGAAGA
>NC_056726.1:1467132014-1467139514 GCF_019279795.1 Protopterus annectens
AATACCCGAGTGGGGTATTGTGTCGAAGGTCTTTGCAAGGTCAAGGTAGGCTGTATGGACTGCCTTTCCCTCATCAATGGCCTTGGTGTCTGTTTCGAAGAAGTCGACCAAGTTCAAAAGGCATGATCTGCCCTTGATGAAGCCAAACTGGGTTGGGTTCAATGTCTGCAAGTCCCCTATATCTTTGTTTATGAGCTCCATTATGATCCTCTCCATAGCTTTGCAGACTGGACTTGTTAAGCTTATGGGGCGGTAATTACCAGGGTCCGTAGAGGCACCGCCTTTGTGGAGTGGGACCACAGTTGCCGTATGCCAGTCCTTGGGCACGTATCCTGTGGTAAGGCTGAGATTAAACAGCTGCCTTATGTGCGGGTTTAATTCCTCATTTAGCTCATGTAGCACACAGCCGGGGACACCATCCGGTCCCATTGATGCTGTGTTTTTAGCTTTAGAGAGAGCAGCTTTCACCTGCGCATTTGAGATGTCTGGGAGGCTACACTCTGCTGGGATAGTTATCTCTCCTTTAGGGGGGGAGAGGGGGGTGAAGTTTGCACTCATTATTGCAATGGCCCAACCCTTCATTCTCTTCTCTCGCTTGATCCAACCAGATAATCAGGATAAATCCTGAGCTTGACTGTCGCAGGATGACTGACATAAATAAGACAAAGAAAAAAAGCTAATTCTAGATAGGTGTGAGGATTTAAAATTATTTGCATTGTGTACACATCAAACAGAGGATAGAAGCTATGAGCATTTCCACTGTGTTTACAAATACAGAAATAAAGTTGTAGTCAATGGAGCTACTATAATCTCTCTCTGTCTCTCTCTGTATATGTATATATATATATATATATATATATATATATATATATATATATATATATATAGATATAGATATATATATATATATATATATATATATATATATATATATATATATATGTGTGTGTGTGTTTGTTTCTTAGGTGCAACCTACAGTATAGCTGCTGTTTCTGCTTAGGGACCCACTTAAGTGCAGAAGTTCCTTTTCATGGGGGTTCATACTTTTGTTACTTTATGTAATACATCATGTGATGAATTTCTCCATATATGATACTATTTTGTTTTAAAATAACAGTCAACTGTCTGAAATGCCCTGTAATATTGCCAAGTGCAATTAACCAACATTTACATTGCTTACTTGTTTATTCACTAACAATCTAACCCCACTATGCCAAGTACTTCCTTCCATTGGGTACACCAGAAGCACTGTCTACGTTTATGTATTTTATTTATTTCACAACTTGGTAGATTGAACTTCAATATCCTTTTTTAACACTGACATTATTACAACACTAGAGCTTACAGGATAAATCAACATATTCACAACTGACAAAAAGCAGCATATAACGTTCACTATAGGTATGAGTTACTTATTAGTAAACAATTTGCATTATACAAAATGCAAACTGAACGTTTATATTCATTTTTTTACTTGTGTGTTGTCTATGTAAGCTCACTAGACACATATGCCTTTTTTCAGCTCAGGGATAAGGTTTGGGTAACTGACCTACTCAGAGTCACGTAGTCGATAAATGGATGATATGAGAATGAAACTCAGGACTACAACATGAAACTTGTTATCATATCATAGTTTAATCCTCTACAATTAACTTCTAAGGAATTTCAAGTTTAAGCAGCGCCATTAATATGCAAAATGCAGCGGCATGACTAAGCTTCAGGCATTGTTTGCAGCAACTAAAAAAACACCTTAGTACTAAAATGCACAGTAGATTTAGGCAAAAGGGCATATAGGTGTGCTATAATCTGTGTAAACAGCAAAACGAGGAGCTTTTTGGTGCAGGTGGTGTTATTGCTAGCATAACACATTATTACATCTATAAATTGTATCTTAAATAAGTTATCTTTCAGGGTGCAGTTAAACTGTGGTGAATTAATTTATACCTTTGCCTACTACATGTAAATGAAAAAAAAACTTTTCTGCAATATTGTAAAGACAACTGACAGTTTTCTTTTATTTCTTCATTTAACCAGCTAGGTGAGCTGATCTGTCTCAGATGTCAAACGCAACGTGTGCCATGAAGATAAAGGTAAATGCAACAATGACAGAAAAGGATGAAGATGGTGATAAGGGAATTCGAGCACAGTGCTACAGATTTCTTGGCATTATAATCGATGACAGGTGGTGTCATGAAAGCATTTAAAGATTAAGGTGTATGTAAGGAACACATTTCTGTGGGAAATAGGAAACCACCCAACTTATTCTGTGTGAGATTCTCATGTTCCCTTTTAGGAGAGCAATGAGTGAGTGAAGCCATGCAATTTCATCAGTGCAGTTTAAAGCTTCTGCACATTGGTAGCTGACTTGACTGTAGTCATAACCAGTAGGAATAATAATGTTTTTTCTATCTGTGATTTTGCTGTCTCCAGTTAGAAGACTGTGTATACCACTGCAGGTGTTAAGCAAGGTATGAACTTTTTTGGTAGTTTAGTGCACCTCATCCAAGAGTGAGGGGTGGTTGCTTTCTATTCACAATCTCAAGTGCTTAAACTTTTTTTCTATTTTGTTCCTTTCTCCTTGCAGGAATTGTATTGCTCAAACTGAATGAGCCTTTGCTAACTTTTTAGGGCTACACAGATTTTTTGCTAACAACAGGGAGGTGTTTATCATATCAGATGTATAGGTCATTTGAACAGAGATCGTATTGGCAGTGGAGGGTAGAAGGAGCCATACATTATTATTAAATGTCATAACAAACATCGCTCACAAAACTATGATTTACAGGACAAAGATGTGATTGGGAGAGGAGATGGTGGTAACTGGCTAAGAGGTACTCTGAAAGTTTTGAGTGTTTAATGGGGATTTGAACCATACAGGATGGATTAGAACCAGTAGGCAGAGGACAAATTATTTCAGCAACCTTTGATAGGAGGTTAAATCAATGGCCTTTGCAAAACAGGTGAAGGCGAAGGTGACACTTGACAGTTTGCCATCTCTAGACATAGTAATGTTATTTGTTGGAAGTGAAGTAGTTTGCTATCTACTTTGTTAGAGCCGCTTTCATTTGTTTGGCACTTTACAGCCACAGACTAAAGGAATAAGTTGCTTTGATCTGTGACACATTCTCCTAAGTGTCTGTCTGTCTTGCTTCATGACTCAAAGCAAATCACTTAACCTGTCAGCACTTCTTTTTAAAAAGATGAGGTAGCAGAGAGTTAGATATGTATGATTAAACCCTATTAGGAAGATAAAACGTTATAGAGTGGAATAATGGTGGATGATTTCCAGTAAATGAGCAGGTGCCCATGGATCTATTGATAACATGTTGTGGAAGTGCAGAAATAAAGGTACGACAGACTTTAAGGAACATAAGATACATACCATCCAAGCCTGATGTCTGACACCTTGGAATCCATTTTTAGATAGAGATTTAGCATTGCAAATTTGACGGGATGAAAGAAAACGTTAGATATAGTATGCAAAACAAATCTCACCTTATAAGTAAGGGATGAATTATCAGAGTATGAGATATGGCTGAAGTGCATAACAAAGTCATTTACAAATGTTTTGGGTGCAGATTTTTAAGTGGAGACTGATGAACTCAAACTCAGAACTACAAGATAAAAATGAGTAGCAGTTTGCAACTCTGATCCTCTGTGCAAAGAGCAAAGGTGGATAAAGGCTGGAAAGTTAAACCAGACAATACTTTTAGTTTTTTTTAGAGTGGTATCATCATTTTTTTCCTGCAAGAATGTGCACCTTTTATGCTTTAAAGACTCAATCAATAAAGAACCCTCGGCCTCTGCCTTTTCATCATTGCAATCTGTGGTCTGCATATCCTGAGCAAAACACCTGAGAGGAGATGAATCCACTTAACATGTATTATACCAAATGTTTGTTACAGTGACTAGGCTTTTTTTGTAATTTACATAAAGCTGGACAAATTAATTAAAGTATGTAATTATTACAGGACTGTGATTAAACATTGTGCATCCAAAGAGTCTTGCTGACTACCAAAGCTGGACTATTTATTCACACTGCTGTACGTTGGACTTCACTGCATTAAAGCATAAATATTAAAACTATATTAACAATTTATCATAGGAGGTTGCTAGGCTATTGGCCCTGATGCCCTTATAAGCATAGCCAAGAGTTTTGCCCATATTTAGACAAATCAGCATCCAATGCCCCTAAACGTCATCACTGGTAGGTCTTGAACCCATGACCCTGTGCACTAGAGTCAGAGCAACATTTAGATTAGCTAAGAGTCATGCAGAATTCTGTAGAGTCTAGCAGATGTTTTTACAGATGCTGTAAAATGTTATATGTTATTGCTGATTTGTTACACCTCCTGGCTATATCAATGATGGAACAGTAGTCTAGAACCAAACAGTGTGGGAAACCCTAATAATACTATGATCATTTTAGGGGAAAAAGAAACAGCTGAAGTGCAAGTGAAATATTAAACCACTTAAAGCATTTATTTTTCTTCTTTGGTATCCAGACATGACTCACTCTTCATTGTTACTTTCTCAGTGGCTCAACATGTTAATGCAGTAAGTTCTGAAGAACAGTACAAGTAGTACAGGGTTTGAATCTACATTAATGATAGTGCTGACACCTGTAACGCTAATGGACACAGTCAGCCTATAAATGGTTCATCTTCCAAGTCTCTACTTACACTTATTAAAGGTACCAGAACTTGTCAGGTTTGGGATGCATGGCTAGGTTTAAAAAGGCCCTATTGCTCATTAGCCTAGTATATACCGATGAACCTGTGAGAGATACATGATATCTTTGCAATGCTGATGACATAAAGCTCTACTTCTCATCCCCTCAGGATTCTGTGTCTAATGTTATATCCGATTGGCCCAATCTGGAACATATCTATGATTTTATAGTCAGTAAACGGTTTAATATAAATACTTCTAATACTGCTGTGATTATTAATGCTACTTTGAAGGACACCTCCCTTCCTGATTTGTCACTGGACATTTTTTATTGGGGAGAGAGACTTATTTTTGTATCAAAGGTGCATGATCTGAATGTGATATTTAATGACAGATTGACACTTAAGGATATTTCAGCCATTGTCAGGTCCTCTTGCTTCCATCTGTATCAGCCTTATCAAGCACCTCATTTCTGCTAGTGCCATCCCGACTGTGGCTCATGCTTTGCATTCTTTACATTTAGACATATTGCAATGCTCTTTATGTTGGACTGCTTGACTTAAGAGTTTTCACATCTACAAATGATGCAAACATTTGCAACTCATTCAGTGTTGGAACTACAAAATACCTTCATATCACCACAATTTTGTGAGATTTGCATTGGCTTCTTGTCTGACGATGCATTATTTACAAGATCCTTGCCATGGTTTAGCTTTCATTTCACAATGTTGTTCCACCTTACTTATGGGATCTTCAGCACATGTACAACACATTCACACCTTGCACTCCATTCTTATAGCTCCTCCTTCTAGTTATGTGTTATAATCATCATTCATTCAGTTACCAGGATCCTTTTTATGGAACCTTCTTCTTGGCTGGCTCTAAGGCTCATCTACATTAGTTAGTTTTAAAGGAGGATTAAAACCACATTTGTTTAATCCTGATAAATAAATGCATCCATACTAGCAAGTGACCACAACGCAGTGATAATCATCTCTAGTACAAATGTATAGCTCTGATGTTCTTAGTGGCCAAAATGTGAAAATTCAAACACAACTACTATTGAAATATGATTGTAACACAAAAGCATGACACAGACCTGGAAAATTCAGCATTTCATAAACATTAATGTATTGGTCTTGTTAGAATAATAATATCATTTTTCTTATTGCATTTTCTTACTGTATTGTTAGTGTAATTATTTTCTGTCTATCTGCCTCTTTTTTGTGTTTTTGTCATCTCATAATTTGTTCACTTAATTTCATTGTAAACATACCTTTAGATGCACATTCTACCACTCTCGGTGCCGAGACTGAAATTGGTCAAAACTGATCAGTGCTCTGCCCTGGTAAACAAATTCAAATAAATAAATTACATTTACAGGATGATGTGGTAGCATCTTTTCATAGGTTCAAAGGTTTACACTAGGCTAATGACCACTGGGATCTTTATAAGCCTATCAATGCAACCCAAATGAACCCCACAAGTTATTTGCCTTAGAGGTTATTTTAAGGGGTGCATGTGAGTTAGGGCATAGCTTAATAGCTGCCACTGTCCATTAGAGACATAGGTGTCAGGCCAGGGGTGAATTTCTGATTTGTCATTCTCTGGTCTAGGTTGTGCTTGAATACGGTTAGGAAAGGGCTCTGCTTCACATGGATGGGAAGCCTATTCCAGTGAATGGATATTCTCTAAGATATGTTCCTATCCCTGCAATATGTCCTATTTAATTCGCAAGCAAAGTTCAAATCCTTAAATCTAGCAGTTCTGATGTTCATTTCACAGATATGCAAAAGGTCCATCAGAGCAGGATCATAGGATGCCTTGTATGCCAGGTATTAATCACATCTCAGCAATCTGTAGAAAACAGAGTGTCGAGATAGAGCTTTAAGGTGGTCTGCATAGAACATTGTCTTCACACACTTTATTCTTTCTATGAGGAACCTCTGTGGAAACTCCAGTTCTTGCATGTGCCTGGTCAGCTGCATACAGAAGGGAGCATTATACTTAATGATGGGTCTGGTGATGGCTGAGTCCAGTGGCATAATGACTTACCTGGACCTAGATGCCATGCCTTTATTTATAAGTTAAGTGAAATAGAATAATATTCTTACAACCTTAGACATATTGGTCAAAAGCCAGGTTACTACATTAGTACTGTGACTCTGACTACTGTGTCTACTTTTAAGGGTGTTTTATCAGTGAGGTAGTTTCCCTGGGGGTCCAGCTTCCCAACAGGTATTATTATGCAGTTCTTGGCACTGAGTTTTAATTCTTGGCTTTGGCACCTGTTATTTGTCTGTGTTAGACCTTCCTGTAAGATCTTAATATCTTGGGTATATTTATGATTAGTCCTAGCTTTCAATCATCTGCAAACATGGTAAGACAGAAGCCCTTGACATTGGCTTTGACTTCCAAAAGATAGATGCCGAAGAGGAGTGTGACCAGCGCAGAGCCTCGGGGGACTCCAGTGCTGACTGGCATCTTTGCAGAGGTGGCCTCTTCAATCCTAACTTCCTGAGTCCTGTGAGACAGCTGGCTATCCAGCAAGTTACATAGGGGTTTATGTCTAATTCCATGAGTTTGTTTACAATGCCCAAGTGGGGTATTGCATCAAATGCATTAGCTAGGTCACGGTAGGCAGTATACACAGTTTTGTCTTTATCTATTGCCTTGGTAACCTTCTCAAAGAGACCCACCAGGTTCAGTAGGCATGCCCATCCTTTGACAAAACCAAACTGTGTTGATTCCGATGTTTGAAGGTTTCCTATGTCATTGTTAATCATTTCCATGACAATTCTTTCCATAGCTTTGAATATGAGACTAGTT